>NW_027332455.1:600000-881674 GCF_002575655.3 Aegilops tauschii subsp. strangulata | reverse complement strand
TCACAGATCCGAAGGCAAGACATTCGTTGCTAAGAATGGATCCTTTCTAGAGAAGGAGTTTCTCTCGAAAGAAGTGAGTGGGAGGAAAGTAGAACTTGATGAGGTAACTGTACCTCCTCCCTTATTGGAAAGTAGTTCATCACAGAAATCTGTTCCTGTCACTCCTACACCAATTAGTGAGGAAGTTAATGATGATGATCATGTAACTTTAGATCAAGTAACTACCAAACCTCGTAGGTAAACCAGAGTGAGATCCACACCAGAGTGGTACGGTAATCCTGTTTTGGAGGTCATGTTATTTGACCATGACGAACCTACGAACTATGAGGAAGCGATGATGAGCCCAGATTCCGCGAAATGGCTTGAGGCCATGAAATCTGAGATAAGATCCATATATGAGAACAAAGTTTGGACTTTGATTGACTTGCCCAATGATCGGCGAGCCATTGAGATTAAATGGATCTTCAAGAGGAAGACAGACAGTGATAGTAGTGTTACTGTCTAGAATGTCGCAAAAAGGTTTTCGACAAGTTCAAGGTGTTGACTACGATGAGAGTTTCTCACTCGTATCTATGCTTAAGTCTGTCTGAATCATGTTAGCAATTGCCGCATTTTATGAAATATGGCAAATGGATAAACAAAACTGCATTCCTTAATGGATTTATTAAAGAAGAGTTGTATATGATGCAACCAGGAGATTTTGTCAATCCTAAAAGTGCTAACAAAATATGCAAGCTCCAGCGATCCATCTATGGACTGGTGCAAGCATCTCGGAGTTGGAATATGATAAGTTGATCAAAGGATATAGTTTTATACAGACTTGCGGTGAAGCCTGTATTTACAAGAAAGTGAGTGGGAGCACTACAACATTTCTGATAAGTATATGTGAATGACATATTGTTGATCGGAAATAATGTAGAATTATTCTGCAAAGCATAAAGGAGTGTTTGAAAGGAGTTTTTCAAAGAAAGACCTCGGTGAAGCTGCTTACATATTGAGCATCAAGATCTATAAAGATAGATCAAGACGCTTGATATGTTTTTTCAATGAGTACATCCTTAACAAGATTTTGAAGTAGATCAAAATAGAATAGTCAAAGAAAGAGTTCTTGCCTGTGTTACAAGGTGTGAAATTGAGTAAGACTCAAAGCCCGACCACGACAGAAGATAGAAAGAGAATGAAAGTCATTCCTATGCCTTGGCCATAGGTTCTATAAAGTATGCCATGCTGTGTACCAGATCTATTGTATACCCTACAATGATTTTGGAAAGGGAATACAATAGTGATCTAGGAGTAGATCACTGAACAGCGGTCAAAATTATCCTGAGTGGAATAAGGATATGTTTCTCGATTATGGAAGTGACAAAAGGTTCGTCGTAAAGGGTTACGTCGATGCAAGTTTTGACACTAATCTAGATGACTCTAAGTCTCGGTCTAGATACATATTGAAAGTGGGAGCAATTAGCTAGAGTAGCTCCATGCAGAGCATTGTAGACATAGAAATTTGCAAAATACTTACGGATCTGAATGTGATAGACCCGTTGACTAAAATTATCTCACAAGCAAAACATAATCACACCTTAGTACTCTTTGGGTGTTAATAACATAGCGATGTGAACTAGATTATTGACTCTAGTAAACCCTTTGGGTGTTGGTCACATGACGATGTGAACTATGGGTGTTAATCACATGGTGATGTGAACTATTGGTGTTAAATCACATGGCGATGTGAACTAGATTATTGACTCTAGTGCAAGTGGGAGACTGAAGGAAATATGCCCTAGAGGCAATAATAAAGTATTATTTATTTCCTTATGTCATGATAAATGTTTATTATTCATGCTAGAATTGTATTAACCGGAAACATAATACATGTGTGAATACATAGACAAACAGAGTGTCACTTGTATGCCTCTACTTGACTAGCTCGATGATCAAAGATGGTTATGTTTCCTAGCCATAGACATGAGTTGTCATTTGATTAACGGGATCACCTCATTAGGAGAATGACGTGATTGACTTGACCCATTCCGTTAGCTTAGCACTCGATCGTTTAATATGTTGCTATTGCTTTCTTCATGACTTATACATGTTCCTATGACTATGAGATTATGCAACTCCCGTTTACCGGAGGAACACTTTGTGTGCTACCAAACGTCACAACGTAACTGGGTGATTATAAAGGTGCTCTATAGGTGTCTCCAAAGGTACTTGTTGGGTTGGCGTATTTCGAGATTAGGATTTGTCACTCCGATTGTCGGAGAGGTATCTCTGGGCCCACTCGGTAATGCACATCACTATAAGCCTTGCAAACATTGTGACTAATGAGTTAGTTGCGGGATGATGTATTACGAAACGAGTAAAGAGACTTGCCGGTAACGAGATTGAACTAGGTATCGAGATACCGACGATCGAATCTCGGGCAAGTAACATACCGATGACAAAGTGAACAACGTATGTTGTTATGCGGTCTGACCGATAAAGATCTTCGTAGAATATGTAGGAACCAATATGAGCATCCAGGTTCCGCTTTTGGTTCTTGACCGGAGAGGTGTCTCGGTCATGTCTACATAGTTCTTGAACCCGTAGGGTCCGCACACTTAACGTTACGATGACAGTTATATTATGAGTTTATATGTTTTGATGTACCGAAGGTTGTTCGGAGTCCCGGATGTGATCACGGACATGACGAGGAATCTTGAAATGGTCGAGACATAAAGATTGATATATTGGACGACTATATTCGGACACCGGAAGTGTTCCGGAGAAGTTTCGGATAAAACCGGAGTGCCGGTAGGGTTACCGGAACCCCCCGGGGAAGTATTGGGCCTTAGTGGGCCTGAGGGGAGAGAGAGGGCAGCAGCCAGGAGGTGGCGCGCCCCCTCCCATGAGGAGTCCGAATTGGACTAGGGGAGGGGGGCGCGGCCCCTCTTTCCCTCTCCCTCTCCCTCTCTTTCCTTCCCCCTCTCTCTTCCTAGTTGGACTAGGAAAGGGGAGTCCTACTCCTACTAGGAGGAGGACTCCCCCCCTCTCCTTGGCGCGCCCCAAGGGCAGCCGGCCTCCCCCCTTGCTCCTTTATATACGGGGGCAGGGGGGCACCTCTAGACACACAATTGATATACGATATTTTAGCCGTGTGCGGTGCCCCCCTCCACCATATTACACCTCGATAATATCGTTGCGGAGCTTAGGCGAAGCCCTGCATCGGTAGAACATCATCATCGTCACCACACCGTCATGCTGACGAAACTCTCCCTCAACACTCAGCTGGATCGGAGTTCGAGGGACGTCATCGAGCTGAACGTGTGCTGAACTCGGAGGTGTCGTGCGTTCGGTACTTGATCGGTCGGATCGTGAAGACGTACGACTACATCAACCGCGTTGTGATAACGCTTCCGCTTTCGGTCTACGAGGGTACGTGGACAACACTCTTCCCTCTCATTGCTATGCATCACCATGATCTTGCATGTGCGTAGGAATTTTTTTGAAATTACTACGTTCCCCAACAGTCAGCACATGGAATATGCTGGCAAGATAACACTATAGAGAAATGAACAAATACCAGCTATCACTACATGCAGTATATGGCTGGTGGAGGCTCTAAGTTTATCATTTGCATAAAGCCAATTTTTTCCTACAACAAAAGGAATAGATTTTATTTATCTACTAATTTTATGTCATTAATGAGAAGGTTCCTCCAACTCAATCCCAAAACAATATCAATAACCCAACAATTTTATTAAGTAAGTAATGAGATCAAACAATATTTCAAGTACCAGATACTCAAGATGTCCATAACCGGGGACACGACTAATCATGATTAGTTTGTACACTCTGCGGAGGTTTGCGCACTTTTCCCCATAAGACTCAATCTCCTCCGTTGAATTTCTCAAACTACATGATGTTTGAGAAACGGATGACCCAGACACGGTCTTTCCGAAGCATTAACTCTTTACTCTGGGTAGACAACACCACCTACTTTCCCCTACATCTGCTAGCCTACCACTGAAAGAGGTCACACACCATACTCAACTATGCCAGAGCCCATAATGGCTTGTGGCTGCACACATAAGTTTCTAGCATGAATAAT
Organism: Aegilops tauschii subsp. strangulata; assembly: GCF_002575655.3. NCBI lineage: Eukaryota > Viridiplantae > Streptophyta > Magnoliopsida > Poales > Poaceae > Aegilops > Aegilops tauschii. Next base: position 877,584 of record NW_027332455.1, on the reverse strand, counting down.
CTTATGATCCCTTTGAGCCTGGGTGGCATTCCATAGGATGATCACACGGGTACTCCGGGATATCCTAGGACAACACTGGATTCTCCAGGTGCCCACAACCAATCCACCAAGATGTGTATTAGAGTAGCCACCTTATGTTTCCCTTAGTTATTATCTCTCACAACTTGCATGATTCTCTCATACCAATCCACGTCTACGAGCATGGCTAACCAATAAGTAACAAAGTGTACATTCCTGGGGTGATCAAAGGTAATAGGTTCCTACCTCATAGACTACAGGAATACCACATGTTACCAATCCTAGTCATGCAATGTTTGAAGGTTGAAACTAATGCATAAAAACTGGGTAATAAAGGGATATGATCAAAGTGTAACTTGCCTTGCTGACGATCGCAACACCCTAGAGATTCGTAGTAGCAAGCTGCGCACTCCGGAAACTCTATCGTAAACAAACAATATCATACATAAGAACTCAAGCATAATATGCAAAGGTAAAACCAAATAAAAGGTCTAAACAGAAACTTCAAGCGAAGAGCTTCGATTTGCAAAAACAATCGATCAAATCGGAACTACGAAACTCAAATTATGATTAAAAGAAGTTCAAATTCGAATCTGTTTGAAACCAAATTGTAAATTTTAAAAAATATGTTCAAGTTAATTATCTAGACAGAGGGGATCGTAATGAAGAATTTCGCATTGGTTTCGTTGAATTTGGATAAACGAGCAAAAGGTTGTGAGGGTTTGAAGATCAGGGATTAAACAACCAAGAAAATAATTATGAATGGGTCCCTGGCCGAAATAAACCGAAAAAGAAAAATCTAACGAACGGTCGTTCGCTAACAGAGACTACTGAACGAAAACGTTCACTAATAGATCTAAACGAACGAACGTTTGCTAATTAAAGTAAACTAATAAAATAAAGCGATCTAAAAAGAAAAACCTAAAACTAAAAAACAGGTCGGGTTTCGGTGATTTATACCGGTTCGGTGAGAAAAACCGGCGGCGGCGGATCGGGCTCCGGCGGCGGTGCGGCTCCAGCGAACGGCGGCGACGAGCGGCGCGGCGGGTGGCGGGAGGCGGTGCAGCGGGAGGCGGGAGGCGGCGCGGCAGGCGGCGGCGGGCTGCTGCTGCGTGGAGCAGCGGCGGCTGATGAGGGGGAAAGAGTGGCGGGGTGGCAGCTTATAAGGAGGGGGGACGGCGTCCGACTTGGGGAGGGGGTCCGGGCGCGCCACGGCGGCTCGGAATCCGGCGATTCCGGCTCCCGCACGGCAGGGAAGGCGATGGCGCGACGGGCCGGCTGGGCCTTCGGCCCAGTTCGGTCCGGAGAATTTATTTTAATCGCGCCGCAAAGAAAATCCAAACAAAATAAAGTAAATTTCTGAAAAATTCCAGAAATAATTTTCTCCATGCCCTCCTAATATGTAGACAACGTGAACATTTTTCTAGGCTAAATGCAATTTTTTAAAAATGCACATTATTCCCTAATTTAATAAAATGGAACCGAATAGATATTCAAATAACACACAACTAAAACATATTTTTATTCAAAATTAAATTTCCAATATTTCGCCGCTGTTTTGAAGAAGGCATATTATTTTCTCTCATTATTTTATTTATTTTGAAATAATTGGAAAAATAATTTCGAATAAAATCGCTTAAATCCAATTTGCCAAATTTGAAAATTCAAAAATGGATTTTTGTGAAAACCTCCAACTCACTCAATTGGTCCTTGAGTTGCTAAGGGTTTCTAGGGACCAAAACTCCAAATAAAACGAATTCAAAGATGGATAAATTATGAATGCAGATGATGACCTAATGAATAACATCCAAATTGAAAATTGGGATGTTACACTTACTTATTGAAAGGACTACGATTGATCCCCTATAATTGTGGGTCATCAAGGCTCTTTTATGGCGCCGTTGCGAGAGAGTGAAGCGCTTTTGGTAAGTGGAAATTGGTAAGGAAAAATTATTAATACTTGCTGAAAGTTATTGTCACTTTTTACTATGGAAAACAATCCTTTGAGGGGTTTGTTCGGGATATCTTCACCTCGACCGGAACCACAATTAGTTACTCCTCAACCTACTACACCTACTGAAAATATTGAATATGAAATTCCTTCGGGTATGATAGAACAACAGCTAGCTAATCCTTATGCAGGAGATGGAACCGAACATCCTGAAATATGCACTTGATATATGTGGAAGACATTTCTGGATTGTTTAAGCTTGCAGGTTTACCGGGAGATGAAGTTGAGAAGAAGGTTTTCCCTTTATCTTTGAAGGAAAAAACATTGGCATGGTATAGGCTATGCGATGATATTGGATCTTGGAATTGGAATCGATTGAAATTGGAGTTTCACCAAAACAATATCCTATGAATCTAGTTCATCGTGATCGGAATTACATATATAATTTTTGTTCTCGTGAAGGAGAAAGTATCGCTCTAGCTTGGGGAGGCTTAAGTCAATGTTATATTCATGCCCCAATCATGAGCTCTTAAGAGAAATAATTATGCATAATTTGTATGCTCGGCTTTCTCATAATGATCGATCCATGCTTGATACTTCTTGTGCTGGATCTTTTATGAAGAAGACTATTGAATTCCGGTGGGATCTTTTGGAAAGAATTAAATGCAACTCTAAAGATTGGGAACTCGATGAAGGTAAAGAGTCAGGTATTAAGCTCAAGTTTGATTGTGTTAAATCTTTTATGAATACCGATGCTTTTCAAAAGTTTAGCACTAAATATGGACTTGACTCTGAGATAGTAGCCTCCTTTTGTGAATCTTTTGCTACTCATGTTGATCTCCCTAAGGAGAAGTGGTTTAACTATCACCCACCTATTAAAGAAGAAATTAAAGAACCGGTACTAGCTAAAGAGGAAACTATCATTTATAATGTTGATCCAGTTGTTCCTACTGCTTATATTGAGAAACCACCTTTCCCTATTACGATGAAGGAACGTGCTAAAGTTTCAACTATGGTCAACAAAAGTTATATTAGAACACCTAAACCTGATGAAAAAAATCAAATTAGAACCTAGTGTTGCTATGGTTAAGGATCTCCTCGAAGAAAATATAGATGGGCATGTTATTTATTTCTGTGATGAAGCTTCTAGAATTGCCAAACCTGATGAAAAAGATAAACATAGACCGGTTGTTGGCATGCCCATTGTCTCAGTTAAAATAGAAGATCACTGTTATCATGGTTTATGTGACATAGGTGCTACTGTGAGTTCTATTCCTTTTACATTATACCAAGAAATTATGAATGACATAGCACCCGCAGAGATAGAAGACATAGATGTTACTATTAAACTTGCTAATAGAGATACTATTTCACCAATTGGGATTGTTAGAGATGTTGAAGTCTTGTGTGGGAAAATAAAACACCCTACTAATTTTCTTGTTCTTGGTTCCCCACAAGATGACTTTTGTCCCAGTATCTACGGTAGACCTTTCTTGAACACCGTTAATGCTAAAATAGATTGTGAGAAACAAATTGTCAGTGTTAGATTTGGTGATGAGTCTCATGAGTTTAATTTTTCCAAGTTTAGTAGAAAACTTCATAAAAAGTTTTGCCAAATAATGATGAAATAATTGGTCTTGCTTCTATTTCTGTACACCCTACTGATCCTCTAGAACAATATCTGCTAGATCATGAAAATGATTCACATATGCACGAAAGAAATGAAATAGATGAGATTTTCTTTGAACAACGTCCTTTGTTGAAACAAAATTTTCCTATTGAAACTCTAGGAGGTCCTCCTCCACCTAAAGGTGATCCTGTGTTTGAATTAAAACAATTGCCAGACACTTTGAAATAGGCTTATCTTGATGAGAAGAAGATATATCCTGTTATTATTAGTGCTAACCTTTCAGAACATGAAGAAGAAAGATTATTGAAAGTTCTAGGGAATCATCGAGCTGCTATTGGATATACTCTTCATGATTTAAAGGGCATTAGTCCCACTCTCTGCCAGCACAAAATTAATATGGAACCTGATGCTAAACCCGTCGTTGATCACCAACATCGGTTAAATCCTAAGATGAAAGAAGTGGTAAGAACGGAAATATTAAAACTTCTGGAAGCAGGTATAATATATCCATCTACTATCAGCTATAGGATAGATTATACCTGCTTCCAGAAGTTTTAATATTTCCGTTCTTACCACTTCTTTCATCTTCGGATTTAACCGATGTTGGTGAGCAACAACGGGTTTAGCATCAGGTTCGAGTTCATTCTTATCATTAGGAACACTGGTAATACCTCCTTTCTTAGGGACACAATGAACAGGACTTATCCATCTACTATCAGCTATAGGATAGATTATACCTACTTCCAGAAGTTTTACTATTTCCGTTCTTACCACTTCTTTCATCTTTAGATTTAACCGACATTGGTGATCAACAACGTGTTTAGCATCAGGTTCCATATTAATTTTGTGCTGATAGAGAGTGGGACTAATGCCCTTTAAATCATCAAGAGTATATCCGATGGCAGCTCGGTGCTTCCTTAGAACTTTCAATAATCTTTCTTCTTCATGTTCTAAAAGGTTAGCACTGATAATAACAGGACATATCTTTTTCTCATCAAGATAAGCATATTTCAAAGTGTCTGGCAATTGTTTTAATTCAAACACAAGATCACCTTTAGATGGAGGAGGACCTCCTAGAGTTTCAATCGGCAAATTGTGTTTAAGCAAAGGACGTTGTTCAAAGAAAATCTTATCTATTTCATTTGTTTCATGCATATGTGAATCATTTTCATGATCTAGCAGATATTGTTCTAGAGGATCAGTAGGGGGTACATCAATAGAGGCAAGACCAATTATTTCATCATTATTAGGCAACTCTTTTTTATGAGTTTTTCTACTAAACTTGGAAAAATTAAACTCATGAAACTCATCACCAAAGCTAACACCGACAGTTTGTTTCTCACAATCTCTTTTAGCATTAACCTTATTCCAGAAAGGTCTACCAAAGATAATGGGACAAAAGTCATCTTGTGGGGAACCAAGAACAAGAAAATCAGTAGGGTATTTTATTTTCCCACACAAGACTTCAACATCTCTATCAATCCCAATTGGTGAAATAGTATCTCTATTAGCAAGTTTAATAGTAACATCTATGTCTTCTATCTCTGTGATTGCTATGCCATTCATAATTTCTTAGTATAAGGTAAAAGGAATAGCACTCACGCTAGCACCTATGTCACATAAACCATGATAACAGTGATCTCCTATTTTAACTGAGATAACGGGCATGCAACAACAGGTCTACGTTTATCTTTCTCATCGGGTTTGGCAATTCTAGCAGCTTCATCACAGAAATAAATAACATGCCCATCTATATTTTCTTCCAGGAGATCCTTAACCATAGCAACATTAGGTTCCACTTTGATTTTCTCACCGGGTTTAGGTTTTCTAATATTTTTTGACCACAGTTGAAACTTTAGCATGTTCCTTCATCCTAACAGGGAACGATGGTTTCTCAATATAAGCAGTAGGAACAACTGGATCAACATTACAAATAATAGTTTCCTCCTTAGCTAGTACCGGTTCTTTAATTTCTTCTTTAATAGGTGGGTGATATTTAAGCCACTTCTCCTTAGGGAGATCAACATGAGTAGCAAATGATTCACAAAAGGAGGCTACTATCTCAGAGTCAAGTCCATACTTAGTGCTAAACTTTTGAAAAGCATCGGTATTAATAAAAAGATTTAACACAATCAAACTTGAGCTTAATACCTGACTCTTTACCTTCATCAAGTTCCCAATCTTCATAGTTGCGTTTAACTCTTTCCAAAAGATCCCACCGGAATTCAATAGTCTTCTTCATAAAAGAACCAGCACAAGAAGTATCAAGCATGGATCGATCATTATGAGAAAGCCGAGCATAAAATTTCTGAATAATTATTTCTCTTGAGAGCTCATGACTGGGGCATGAATATAACATTGACTTAAGCCTCCCCCAAGATAGAGCGATACTTTCTCCTTCACGAGGCCCAAAATTTTATATGTAATCCCGATCACGATGAACTAGATACATAGGATATTTTTTTTTGGTGAAACTCCAATTTCAATCGATTCCGATTCCAAGATCCAATATCATCGCATAGCCTATACCATGCCAATGTTTTTCCCTTCAGAGGTAAAGGGAAAACCTTCTTCTTAACTTCATCTCCAGGTAAACCTGCAAGCTTAAACAATCCACAAATTTCATCCACATATATCAAGTGCATATCTGGATGTTCGGTTGCATCTCCTGCATAAGGATTAGCTAGCAGTTGTTCTATCATACCCGAAGGAATTTCATATACAATATTTTAAGTAGGTGCAGTAGGTTGAGGGGTAACTAATTGTGGTTCCAGTCGATGTGAAGATACCCCGAACAAACCCCTTAAAGGATTGTTTTCCATATTAACAAGTGACAATAAATTTCAGCACGTACTAATAATTTTTCCATACCAATTTCCACTTACCAAAAGCGCTTCACTCCCCGGCAACGGCGCTAGAAAAGAACCTTGATGACCCACAAGTATAGGGGATCAATCGTAGTCCTTTCGATAAGTAAGAGTGTCAAACCCAACGAGGAGCAGAAGGAAATGACAAGTGGTTTTCAGCAAGGTAATGTCTGCAAGCGCTGAAATTGTAAGTAGCGAGTAGTTTGATAGCAAGATAATTTGTAACGAGCAAGTAACGGTAATGGTAACAAAAGTGCATCAAGGTAGCCCAACCCTTTTGAGGCAAAGGACAGGCCAAAATGGTCTCTTATGATAAGTAAAGCGTTCTTGAGGGTACACAGGAATTTCATCTAGTCACTTTTATCATGTTGATTCGATTCATGTTCTCTACTTTGATAATTTGATATATGGGTTGACCGGTGCTTAGGTGGTGCTCTTACTTGAACAAGCCTCCTACTTATGATTAACCCCCTCGCAAGAATCCGCAACTACGAGAAAAGTATTAAGAATAAATTCTAACCATAGCATTAAACTTTTTGGATCCAATTGGTCCCTTACGGAATAGCGCATAAACTAGGGTTTAAGCTTTTGTCACTCTCGCAGCCCATCATCTAATAACTACTCCACAATGCATTCTCTTAGGCCCAAATATGGTGAAGTGTCATGTAGTCAACGTTCACATGACACCACTAAGGGAATCACAACATACATACTATCAAAATATCGAACACATATCAAGTGCACATGATTACTTGCAACAAGATTTCTCCCGTGACCTCAAGAACAAAAGTAACTACTCACAAGTGATAAACATGCTCAAGATCAGAGGGGTATTAAGTAGCATATTGGATCTGAACATATAATCTTAAACCAGATAAACCAAGAGGGGGTTTTGCCACGTGGTAGTTCGGGGGTTAAGGAATCTTGTCCGAACAATTTTGTTCGGCTCGAGGGAGTCCCACTTCGAATAGGTCGTTCGGACAGGCGCCCTGTGGTACTGAACATGCTTTATTGACGTTCATCAAATTAAAGGTCTCTCTCTCTCTCTCTCTCTCTCTCTCTCTCTCTCTCTCTCTCGTTTTATAGGAAATTAAGTTCAATGAAATCCTGTATGCCATACATACTAAAATCAGACGCATATTAAATTTGCTTCCACCGTATGAAAATGTGCTTCCTTTAGTTAATCAATTTGCTTAGAATTTAAAATATGTTCAGACTTTACCAAAATTGTTTTGTGTTGGATAAAATTATTTATCCCATCAGATTTCGAACAGGGAATCTGCTTTCTTCCATTGCATACCAAATTTATTTTTTGAGACAACACGTGTTTTCAACACAATGAATTCGCGTTTCAACCCATTCGAGAATTTGCTTCTTTTTTTCTTCTTTTTTGAACACGAGAATTTGCTTCTGGTGAAACTAAAATATGCTTCTTTTTTTTGTGAGGAACTAAAATATGTATTGACTTAACAAAAATGTATCCACAGAATTATTATTTTTCATCGTAGCTCAGTTAGAGAATTTGCTTCCATGAGATAGAAACATGAGTCCAATGTAACAGAATATTCTTGTTTCCAACCACAGTAAAAATGAGCCCTCTAATTGTACATATTACTTCCATTATGGTTAGAATTTTTTATCTATGTAGATCTAGAAACCTGCGTCTGCTCGTATATTTTTCTGCATGGTTCGTCTTTCTTTGCTTCATCTTCCAGAAAATTCCAACACCAACACAAAAACCGAAAAATTGATATATTTTTTAGTTTGGTCTTTGGTTTGTCGATTTTTATGTCTACCCTGGCTCCAAGGATGAAAAAGTTCACGAAATTAAAATCAGTTCGTCGATTTGAAAAGTTCAGGATTTTGATAAAAAGATGTGAAAACATGGCCGTTCTATGAAGAAGGGCAAATGTCGCGGGAAGACGTCCGAACACGTGTAGCCACTCAGCGTCCCAACCTGAAGCCTTTCACTGCACTCGGGAACTATCACCCTGCTTTGGATGGATGACACAACATGTTGGAGTGATTGACAATATATGGCAATGTGTTCGTTTAGTCCATACTTTCTCTATGACGAAACTTTGAGCTATGCATGACGAAATTTTGTGATGTAATTAAATTGTCCTCCTCAACTAACGAAGATCACTCTAGTTAGGTCATTTTGGGTATGATGAACTTTGTTATTTACGCTTATGATATGTTGCTTCTATTTTTGCCAACTCCGTCACTTTCTGTTGCTCAACTATTAATGTTGCATATTATCGACTAATGTGACGATGCAGGTACATAGATCATCGATGGCGAAGAAGTGCTATACCAGGAGTATACGACGAGTAGCCTGAGCGTCAGGCCTAGTTGTACCAGTTTCCAAGCGACAGCCAGAGATGGTTCGATAGCAGAGTCGAAGCGAAAAATAGTTAGTTTAGTTTCACGCTAGTGCGAGAGAGGGATCCGAACCGGGGCCTCAAGAAGTACTACATTATGTATGATGAGACATGTCAGTTAACTTGTATCTCTATATCCTGATTATGATGTGATGACATGATTTGTGTTCGATGATATGATGAGACTATTATGTGTATGATATGATGAGCATATTGCATGTTTATAATATGATTAGAATATTGTATAAAACTGTACAAAAACATCGCAAATACTTAGCAAAAAAAAGATATGTGAAAATATAGTAGTAGCGCTCTTTAGCCCTGGACAGGAAAACGCTAAGCCACTTAGCAGTAGCATTGGAATGGACAACGTTGCTGCTAAGTAGGTATAGTTGTAGCGCGGATCAAAACACGCTACTGCTAAACGTTAGCTGTAGCACCTTATCAGTAGCGCGGTGCCCCGCGCTACTGATAGCCCTTAGACCCACGCCCTGCTTGGCTTTTCCCTAGTAATGTTGGCAACAATGGCTAGATCAGAGAGTGGGGACATAGGAGGAGGGGGACGGGGTGAGGAGGTGGTGTGGACATGCAATAATTGACCTAATTTCACTTCTATTAGCAGCTTTTGTAGAGTTCCTCAGATCTTGCCATGGAAAATTCCATGGATAAGGTTATGGAGGGGAAGGGGAACTATGGTGGGGATCGGGGGTGGAGGTGGGAGATGCATGGCGTTTTTGGATCGGGGGTCGAGGGGAGAAGCCGCGTGGACCAAGAGGGGGGTTTCACCACGTGGTAGTTCGGGGGTTAAGGAATCCTGTCTGAACAATTTTGTTCGGCTCGAGGGAGTCCCACTCTGAACAGGTCGTTCGGACCGGCGCCCTGTGGTACCAAACGTGCGCGCGTTATCGGGGTCCATCAAATTAAAGTTCTCTCTCTCTCTCCAGTTTTATAGGAAATTAAGCTCAATGAAATTATGTATGCCATACGTACTAAAATCAGATGCATATTCAATTTGCTTCCACCGTAATGAAAATGTTCTTCCTTTAGTTATCAATTTGCTTCGAATTTAAAATATGTTGTGAGTTTACCAAAATTGTTTTGTGTTGGATCAAATTATTTATCCCATCGGATTTCGAAAAGGGAATTAGCTTTCTTCCAATGCATACCAAATTTATTTTTTGATGCAACACACGTTTTCAACACAATGAATTCGTGTTTCAATCAATTCAACAATTTGCTTCTTTTTCTTCTTCTTTTTTGAACACGAGAATTTGCTTCTGGTGCAACTAAAATATGCTTCTTCTTTTTTTGTGAGGAACTAAAATATGCATTGACTAAACAAAAAATGTATCCATAAAATTATTAGTTTTCATCTTTGCTTAGTTAGAGAATTTGCTTCCATTAGATAGATACATATGAGTCCAATGTGACAGAATATTCTCGTTTCCAATCACATTAAAATATGAGCCCTCTAATTGTACATATTGCTTCCATTATGGTTAGAATTTTTTATCTATCTAGGTCTAGATATTTGCGTCCGCTCGTATATTTTTCTGCATCGTTCGCTCTTTCTTTGCTTCATCTGGCAGAAAACACCAACACAAAAATCAAAAAATTGATATACTTTTTAGTTTGTTCTTTGGTTTGTCGGTTTTTATGTCTACCTTGGCTCCAAGGACGAAAAAGTTCACGAAATTAAAATTAGTTCGTCAATTTGAAAAGTTCAGGAATTTGATAAAAAAACGTGAAATTGAAAAGTTCATTGATTTGAAAAAAATGTTCATGAATTTAATACTTTTTAAAGGAGGCCGACCGACTGGGCTGGTCCATTGTTGCTCGCCAAAACAGGAAAAATTAAGATAACGGTTTTACATATCTATTTAAGTTATGGTTTTAATTTTTTTTCTTCAAACCTACTATGGATGCCTACCTTGGGCATGCCCACCTGCTGGAAAAAGTTTAGGTCATTTCATGAATATCCGAAAAACACCATGTGTTCAACGAAGTGTGTTCAGGTAGGGCAGAAGTCTCCGTTTGAGAGCACGTTTTTTTGGCATCGTCAAATGACACCAAATTTTTTCCATGAGCTTATATGACCTATTAAAGGTACCATGTAAAGTTATTTTAGTGTTTGACAAATTTTGTATTTTCTGGTGTTTTCTTGGTCAAAAAATACTGATAAATGGCCGGACGTATCACAACTCAAAAATCGTTCAAAGTTGACATGGATTCCTACCCTGGGCAGGCCTACCTGCTTGCAAAATTTTGAGTCATTTGAAGGATGTCCAAACATAGACCATGTTTAATGAGGATGTTCGGATAGGCCAGAAGACTGAGCATGATGTTTCCCGATACCCTTGAAATGACCCAAAAAATTTCAGGTAGGTGGACATGACCATGGTAGTTATCCATTGTCACGACCGGTTTTTCAATAAAATAATTATTGAGAAACCAATCCCTGTTACGGACCAGCGAGGAAGAATTCCTTCTCACTGATAGACAATACATTGGTCACAGAAGAAAAACACCAGGAGTACTAAATATAATACAAAGTTGAGCAGAGATTGCCCAACAATTTATTACAGGCACGCCGATAAAACAATACGGCGGATAGGGTGGCAAACTACTAACTCACGATAATAACGATGGTGGAGATATCACCGCGGGGCGAGTGATATGACTCCAGAAGACTACAGCTCTTCGAGCGTCGGAGTGAGGCTCGAGAAGACTTATTGCGGGTGGCGGAAGCGCAAACGATACAAGTGACCAATATCCGGGATCGCGCAGGACTGACTGGGACTCCTCTAGGCGTCGGACGCGCTATCAAACTCTTCATCCAAGAGATCGCCTTCGTCAACATCTGGCCAAATCAACAAGCCAGGTGAGTACTATGAAAGTACTCGCAAGACAGTTCGGGCATAAGGTATAACAAATGCAACCATGAAGCACATGAATAAGTTAACCAGTGCGATCAGGCATAGAGATAATAAATACTGGGTGCCAAGCGAGGGTCTGAATGACGCCTCGAGCGGAAACTGCGGAATAGTAATACTGGTGCCAAACGAGTGTCTGAAAGACGCCTCGAGAGGAAAAATGCGGAATAATAATACAGGTGCCAAACGAGTGTCTGAAGGACTCCTCGAGAGGAAAATGCGGAATAATAATACAGGTGCCAAACGAGTGTCTGAAAGACTCCTCGAGAGGAAAATGCGGAATAATAATGCCGCAGTCGGGCGTCGGGGCGACACCACATAAAGGGCTTATAACAGAAAATAAAGACAGTACATGCCGCAGTCGGACGTCTGAGCGACATCGCATAAAGGGCTTATATTGTAACACAACAATACAATAATTCAGGAATATAACTTATCACAAGCACGAGACAAATATAATGTTGGTCCATCCACAGGAATAACAATAAATCTGAGACTTTACCACTTGAGCTTGTTCACCGGGGCAAGTTTTTCACACGGATAGATTTGGATAAAAATCTACATTTCTGACTATGGATACGATGATTTGGAAAGAATTGACTCTGCAGAGTTTGTACTTAACCACAGCCAACGGATTTCAGTAGTCACGGGGACTAGTTCCGTCTACGGTGTTCTGGGAGGAACACGTCTAACCAGTACACACCCAATTTAACCATCCGAAGACAGGGATCACCCTCGGCAACATTCAGGAAAAACCCTGAGTCGGGGAGGCTACAACCTCGCGTAGCATGGGATCAAATTTTTATACGCGCGCTATAAGGGGGTGCCCCCCTCTCGGTCCCAACCGGAAACACCCATGCCCCCTGACCGAATGACTGGCTTTAATCCTGGGCCAAGGTACCATCATCCCGGCCTCTCTGTTTGGTGTGTACACGGAAAGAGGTTACCAACTTACTAAACCGTATCCTGGCAACGAGACATGTGGTAGCACGGAAAGGGGAAGGGACGATAACACGGCTCCAACCATGTTGACGTCGGAAAGGTCGGATGACACAAGGCTGGCATGCTACAACAGTACCACCTTGCTGCCCTTCATGTCACCACATGATTAGGCCACCTCTCATCAGAGGTCATCGCAACTTTGGAACATACGGGAAAAGATCGATAACGTGGCTCCAACCACGTTAACGTCGAAGAAAGTCGGATGACGCAAGGCTGGCATGCTACAACAGTACCACCTTGCTGCCCTTCATGTCACCACATGATTAGGCCACCTCTCATCAGAGGTCATCACAACTTCGGAACAACCGGGTCGTTGCCTTACAAGCAACGAGGCACTTATCGACACTCACATGCCACGCACAAACTTTCACATGAACATGCAAAACATCTGCCATATCAAATGTTCAAACATGCTTGCCTAGTTCGGAGAAGTCGGAGTCTAGCTCGGCGAAGTTCGCGGCTCCGTCCCCTCTCCCGGAACCTACGGCAATCACGAAACGGGGTACTAACGTGAAAACCAACACATGCACAGAAACTTTGCCAAATATTTTTCAAATAAATCCCATAAAAAACTAGGCAAAATTTGGAGATGGACAGAAAAAGAATCACTCAAAAATACCTTTTCATTAAAAAGTTATAAAGGTTTCTGTCCAGGGACCTTTCTGTAATGAAACAGAAAAGTTCCAGGGTTTTAACTGAGAAAACAGAAAACGGTTCGTTTGGAAATGCGCAAGCGCAAGAGAGAAGACGTAATTTGCCCGAAGGCGCCAACAGAAAACGATTCGGGGAAATAAAACAGAGGCTGACACGCGGGGCCCGCATGTCAGGTTTGAAAACTCGCCGGCGCCCGAAGACGGCGGTGGACGCCGGCGTCGAACCACGACGAGTTAGGAGAAACGGAGGGTACCAAGAGCTTCAGTGTCTTCTTCCGCGTCGGTGGGTGGTGGACTCGTCCAACGGGGAGCACCACGTCGACGGCGACACTATCTCCGGCGGACGGCGGTTCGGGTGAGGTTGGGGAACTCCGGTGGAGGGCTGCAAAGTACGAATTGAGGCGCGGGTCAGAACGGGTGATGCAAGGAGAAGCTACTGGCAAGAGAATGGGGGTTGCGGAGCACACACGGGGGCGAATCGGGCTGGATCCCGTGGCGGATCACGGTGGCCGGAGTCGAGGAAGGAGACCCTCTCGCGGCTCTTCCAGTGGCTGGGCGTGCTCTAGGGGAAGTGTAGGGCTGGTGGGTGCTCGAGTTGAAGCTCGGGGCCGCTATTTATAGGCAGCTCGACGGGGTGGCCGTGAACGGAGAACCTCCGGCGAGCGATTACGACGGAGCAGTGGGTTGGCAGGAGGTTTGAGCGGTTGAGAAGCATCAGTGGATGTTGCTGGACTTGATTTGCAGCTGAACGTGGTTAGTCTTGGCGTAACGGCGTCTGTTCACGGTGAGGTGACCGCACGAGCTCAACGGCGGCAGAGAGCGCGCTCCGCGCCCTGGGGTTCACGACGAGAGCGGCAGCGCATTCGGGGGAGTGGACGGCCACACGGCGGGCTCCGGTGGTTTGGGCGGTGTTGGGTGGAGTCGGCGGCGCGGTGTCTCCCGCTGGCGTCCGCAAAGCCGCCGCCGGCGTCGGTCACGGGGCGGCGCACCTTCTGCTGCTCGTCGCCGACGCCCGCAAGATGCCAGGCACTCGTGCGGTGCAGGAACGGGAGGGCGAGGACGAGGAGCAAGGCGACGCGAGGGTACTGGCGAGATCGATGTCATGCTCTGAAGAAAACGACAGTAGCCACTGAACTGAAACTCTGAATCTCTGAAACTTGACAGTGACTATGCATTGCAGGTGTTCGACAGTAGGTGTTGGTAAAAAGATGAATTTTGCTGGGGCTGTAACTTGGTGAGATGATCACTCAAAGCACCCAGGGGCTGCATGAATTTACTTGGAATTTTTGGAGAAAGTTTTGAATGAATTTCACCAAATTTGGCAAATCTGGTCCAAACTTGCAGCTGATGTAGTTTGAAAATTTTGAACTCGAGACCAGTGGATCTTCATGGTTCCAGGTTGAGGGTTCAAAGGACTAGGAGGGGAAAGAAGTTTGGGGCCAAAAATCAAAACAGAAAGAGGAGTTCCTTTGTAAATCTCCAAGTGGTAGAATAGAAGGCAGAAAATATTTGAATAGAATTTGAATGGAAAATAAATACATGGGGAGGTCCAACTTGCTGGATTTGATGTAAATCATGATCCAGAGGTGAGGGAGGAGTTAGGAGAGATCATTTGCACTTGGGCCATGGCAAAAAGGAATTGTTGGAAGTGGCAAAAGGCTTTCCAAAAGCCATAGTGCAAATTCAAGAAAAGGTTTTCAAAAGTTATTTTCCCAAATGAAAACCATTTTGTCTTGAGTCCTAAAGAAAGCAAGAACCTCCAAGGTCAAAGGCAGATCTTGGGTGAATCCAAATAAAATTTTTGCCATAAAGAAAGATATTTGAGAGTGAGAGTTCTCTTGAATTTTTTTTTTTGAAAAATCCAAATAAAAACTTGGGTGCCACAACACCTACCCCCTTAGGAAAAATCTCGTCCTCGAGATTTCTGCTGATCCTCAAACAGATATGGATACTCTGCTCGAAGGAAATCCTCCCTTTCCCATGTAGCTTCATCCTCAGTGTGGTTGCTCCAGTGAACCTTGAAAAATTTTGTCGTTTTCTGACGGGTCCTCCGTTCAGACTCTTCTAAAATCTTTACTGGCCTTTCTCTGTAGGTGAGATCTGGTTGCATAACAATGTCCTCATGAGGTACATGTTTCTCTGGGTTACTCACACATTTCCTCAACTGCGAGACGTGGAATACGTCATGGACGTCTGACAGCTCCTTGGGCAGGTCTAGTTGGTAGGCTACCGTGCCTCTTCGTGCCTTCACACAAAATGGTCCAATAAATCTTGGGGCTAGTTTCCCCTTAATTTTGAACCGTTGCAGACCCCTCATAGGAGATACTCGGAGGTATACGGAATCACCAGGTTCAAAGCTGACCTCACGATGCTTCTGATCATAGTAGCTCTTTTGTCGGCTCTGTGCTGTCTTGAGCCTGTCCCTGATTTGTTTAAGTTTTTCCTCGGCCTCCTTAAGCATATCTGGGCCGAAGATACGGCTATCACCTGTTTCTGACCAATTCAATGGGGTACGACACCTCCGTCCGTACAATGCTTCAAAGGGTGCCATTTGCAAGCTGGCTTGGTAACTGTTGTTGTACGCAAATTCGGCATAGGGCAAACTCTCTTCCCAACTGGACCCATAGGTGAGCACATAGGCTCTTAGCATATCCTCTAGGATTTGGTTTACACGTTCTGTTTGTCCATCTGTCTAAGGGTGGTATGCTGTACTGAAAGCCAGTCGTGTGCCCAGAGCTTGTTGTAGGTGTTCCCAGAATTTGGAGACGAATTGGGTGCCTCGATCTGATATTATGGTCTTCGGGACTCCATGCAAGCAAACTATACGAGATAGGTAGAGCTTTGCCAGTCTTTGTGTGGAGTAGGTAGTCTTTACAGGAATGAAATGAGCAACCTTGGTTAGTCGGTCTGTGATGACCCATATGGCGTCATTTCCGCGTTGTGACCGGGGTAATCCGACAATGAAGTCCATTCCTATTTCGTCCCATTTCCACTCCGGTATTCTGTTTGGCTGGAGTAGCCCTGCTGGCTTTTGGTGCTCGGCCTTGATACGCTGACATGATTCGCAACAAGCAATGAATGTGGCTATATCTCTTTTCATACCGTGCCACCAAAATCTTTCCTGGATGTCCTTGTACATTTTGGTTCCTCCAGGATGGATCGAATATGGAGCGGTGTGGCTTTCCGTCAAGATCTGTTGCTTGAGTTCCTCAATGTTAGGTACGCAAAGTCTGTTTCGGTACCACAATGTTCCTTCACTGTCCGTGACGAATTCTGAAGTCTTACTAGTATTCATTTTCTTCTTTATGCCTTCGATACTGGGATGTCCCTGTTGAGCCTTCTTGATTTGTTCCACTAGGGTGGGTTGTATCTCTAGGTTCGATACGGTGCCCTCGGAGACTAACATCATGTTGAGCCGACTGAACTCTCGCTGAAACTCAGGCCTCAAGTTTTGCTGACCGTCACTGTCCGGGCTGGGGTTTCGGCTAAGGGCATCGGCTACTACATTTGCTTTTCCAGGGTGGTAGTGGATGCCGACGTCGTAGTCTTTGACCAGTTCCAACCAGCGTCGTTGGCGTAAATTCAGCTCTGGCTGTGTGAAGATATATTTGAGGCTCTTATGGTCCGTATATATTTCACAACGATTTCCCAACAGAAAGTGCCTCCACTCTTTGAGTGCATGTATGACCGCTGCTAGCTCCAAGTCATGTGTTGGGTAATTTTCCTCATGCTTTCGCAGTTGCCTGGAGGCATATGCGACAACTTTGCCATCCTGCATTAGTACACATCCGAGACCTTTTTGGGACGCGTCACAATATACTTCAAAACTCTTGTGTATGTCTGGCACAGTTAAAACTGGTGCGGTTGTCAGTTTCTTCTTGAGTTCTTGGAAGCTCTGCTCACATGCTTCCGTCCATACGAATCTCCTGTCCTTCTTGAGCAGTTGGGTCATAGGTTTTGCCACAGTGGAGAATCCTTCAATAAATCTCCTGTAATATCCGGCCATTCCTAGGAAACTCCGCACATCCGTGACGTTGGCTGGTGGTTTCCAGTCCAGTATGGCTTTGACCTTTTCTGGGTCTACGGCTACGCCTTCTTGGTTCAGTATATGGCCTAAGAAACCAACTTGTCTTAGCCAAAATTCGCATTTGCTAAATTTGGCGTACAACTGATGTTTCCTCAATTCTCCCAAAACAATTCTGAGGTGCTCAGCATGTTCTTCTGGTGTCCTTGAGTAAACCAGAATGTCGTCAATGAATACCACCACAAATTTGTCCATGAATTTCATGAACACTTTGTTCATGAGGTGGACGAAAAATGCGGGGGCGTTTGTTAGACCAAAAGGCATCACTGTGAACTCGTATAACCCATATCTGGAAGTGAATGTTGTCTTAGGGATATCCTCTGTTCGTACCTTCAGTTGATGGTATCCTGATCTCAAATCAATCTTCGAAAATACTTTAGCTTGTGCGAGCTGGTCAAACAAATCATTTATCCGTGGCATCGGGTATTTGTTTTTGATGGTGACCATATTGAGGGCTCGATAGTCTATGCACAGTCTCAGTGTCCCATCCTTCTTCTTGGCGAACAATACGGGCGAACCCCATGGTGAGGAGCTGGCTCGTATAAACCCCTTGTCCAGTAATTCCTTTATCTGCTTCTTCAACTCCACCAATTCTGAGGGTGCCATTCTATACGGCTTCTTATAAATGGGAGCGGTGCCAGGTGCTAATTCAATGCTGAATTCGATCTCTCGATCAGGTGCTTCCTGCCTGGTGTGGTTGAAGAATTTTCAGAGGTATGGTTCATCTTTCGTGCAGCCTTTAGTTTGAGTTTCTGTTGACACATTAAATTTCCCTTTCCTGTAGACCCCTCCTTTTTCATTTTATTAGTTGGGTGTAATAGCAAATCATCTATAATTATTTTGTTTAACTACAATCTGATGCAAAAGAGTCCTGTTTAGTTCTCATAGTTCATCCATTATATGTTTGCTTTCAAAACAAAGAAATCGGTTGTCCAAGTTCTGATCATGCTCTGATTAAGATTCAGTCCTCCTTGATCTTTTTTCTGTATGCTTGCATCTCCTTAGCGTCCAAGTTTTGATCATGCTACAATCTTGTTTCAAATTTATTCTAATAGATGTATGTACCATGATGATTGAGGAGGCGTATCGATGGAAATAAATCTGAAGAAAATAAGTAAGTCGCCTCCATCAGCGAGGCTGTGAACAACTCGTGGTGCCCCTGTTAACCTCCTCAATGTTTGTGTTGTTTGCCTGTAGGTCAAATGCCCACTATTCAGCAGACAGGTAACTCTGTTTCTTAAATCCCTTTCTCTATTCATCGCCCTGTTGATACATGCTTAGCAATCAGATAAATTGTACTCATATATAATTTAATATATCTCAGATACAGTGTCCAGATCATTTAGGAACCAGCGTCACTTCAAAAAAAGATAGGACCTGATACACATTACATTCATGGACTGCTGATATACCTGATGCATTTCTTCATGATGGTCAGTTTCCTTTCACCAGATCTGACATATTTAATTCTGTGTGCTTGGAACCCGAAACTGATCGAGATCTTCAGTTCTTACTTGCAGATGTTCTGTTATTCAGAGTAATTCAGTTTCCAGTCTCTGTATATTAATCAAATTATGGGTTATTTTCAACCTTATACCCTTTTATTATGTGTTCAGTTATGCTTCCATGGGTTTGCATATGTATTAACAATAAAAAACAGACTATTATTTTGTTTATACTTGAACCAAAGGGTGTACAATTAATTTGCTCTTACGAAAGGAATGAGTAGTCAGCTAGCTGAATGAGACGACAATCATGACAAGCGAACCAACACATATAGAGAAATGTTATTTTCCAGTTCATTGTGAAAGAAGGCACATAAGTTTTCAGAGTTCTAGAATGTGTTTCATTAAGAAACAATTATAACACTGTACTCTAACAAATCACACATATGGAGAAATGTTATTTTCGAGTCTCCATAACATACTGATCTTTTTTTAGATATATGAACTTGCATTCGCTTTGTTAATTCTTCTGCAATGCAGGTAATATTCCTAATCATTGCTGCTGACGCAGAAAAACTACTCCTGAAGCACTAGAAGTGCCCTCTCTATGGCGCATCACTCACTGGATCCAGATGGGCAACATTCCGCTTCAAAATTAAAGAGTACAGTTTTTGCCTGCCATCATTGCTTACCAAGAGTAATCTACCATGTGCCTAATATATATATACATAATTGTTGCACCATCACAAGATTCCCAGGATATACATGGGCATAACTTTCTTTACTGTGAATTAATCGACATGATGCTGACAGGAGGAAAGGCAGGCTGTCATTTCTAAAGGTTGAGATTTTCTGTTTTAAGGAATAGCAATGCTAAATTCTACAATGGTACTCTGTCGAATGTTTACAAATACCACGAAGCTAGAGATCTATTGTGAAAACTTTCTTTCTTTTGTTTGTTATAAGTTTTTAGTCAAAAAAACATGACTTTTCCATTACCAAACAAATATGTAAGATTTATTGCTTTTCTAACCGAAGTGTTCCTGACAATTACATATGAGAGTACATATAACTGAGTTGTGCTGACTTGCTTTTTCTAAACTGGTAAGCTGGAGTCGGAGTTACATATGAGAGTAGAGATAATTAAGTTCTGCTCCTGACTTGATTAACAAAAGCTATAGAAGAAAGGGACCAAATACCAGACAGCTGAAAATTCAAAGAATGGTGGAAGTAGGGAACTACACAACTTGATTCAAGGTTACAAAGGGACAAAGGGCATCTATTGAGCAGCAGAAAACAATAATGGACTGAGCTAAGGATATAGTGGTCAATTAGTAAAGAGATCTGTGGTAAGTGTAGCAGCGGGACGCAAACGGAACTTTTGTGACTTACTGAAGTCGAGCAGGAGTTCAGAAAAGAAATTGCAACCGAAGTAGAACCTCTTCACCAAGAGAACATAGGGATTTTAAGTTTTTTGTAGCCTGCACCGGAGACTGTAGAGTTAAGTTTCTACATCTTAGTGTACAGTTTAACTATATAAGGTTACTTACTATGTAGTAAATATTGGCTTTTGCCATTGCTGATCAAGTCCTTCTCTCTGTGCTTGGAAGCATAAACCTACTTAGTGATCCGTTTTCAGTTAAGCTAAACTTATATCTTTCTGCTAACATTTTAGTGCTCTAATGATTATTCAGAAGGGGATTTGCATGTTCCTAGATGCATAGCCTTTCTTATATATGTTTTCAGAAGACTGGATTTTTTAGGGATAACATTGGGATTTAAGATAGTTTTTTTTGTTGAATTCTGGAACTGAAATCCGAATAAACCATATCTTGAGAGGCCAGCATAATGGTACTTGAAATAAATGCTAATCCGCACTCACATCTTATGGTGATTTGGTCAAAGCTACTACTAAGCGAAGATATTTAACATGCTATAAGAAGTTATGGCTTTTGTGTTCCGAGATAATAACTAACAAAAAGATTAGCCCTATGGAGGCATGCGGGAGTACGAGGGACAAGAACACTGGGCCTCGAGTTGCATACATACATGCAGGACCCGCCCTCCCACCATGAAACAAGTCAACAACAATATAAATCAAAATCGAGTGAGAATATGAGGGACTAGGGATGGACCATATGAATAGTATAACTGTTTATTGAAGAGTCTCATATGGTGAAAATTGAGGGTTCTTGCATACATGGTGCAGTTCGGTTCGACGTCTAGGTGGTCACATGCCCAGGCTTCCTCAATGATTGAGGAGTTACAACCAGGAGTACCATGCCTCTCATGTAAGTGCATTCAAATATTACATGGTTACATGCGAGAATTTGTTTCTCCAGGTGCAACGCACGAGCATATGTCCTAGTAATACTCACAAAAGCCTTGTGCACCGGCTCATTCCGATTGCGCAAGTGTATTATATTCGGGCTCATCCCGCGGAAGGCCTTGTGCACCGGCTCATTCTTCCTGCCGTACAAGCAGTGTATCCGGGGTTCACCCTGCTTGTGGATAAAAATGTGTCGCTATTTCTCGCACACAACGCTGTCCCGTTTTGGAACGACCGACCTTATTCTGGGCGCAAGGAGCCAAATGCCGGGGTCCGAGGATGAGAACGGACGCCAAGGCCAAGTCCTAACAACATTTTTAGCAGACCCCGTATAAAGCCGCGACCCATAAAATAACCGCCAAAATACGGGTCGGCGCGGAAAATCCCGCCCCACCAGACCCAGCAAACACGTTCGACCCGTATGTTTTTTGAGGGGCGCGGCAAAATCCCGTCCTCAACCCGTGAAACGCAGGTTTCTGCCCCGCCCCTACGGTGCCCCGTATCCCAGAAAAGCGGTTGGCGGGAGGGACATTTCAGCCCGCGCTCTTTCCCCACCCCTTTCCGCCGCCGCTCGCCATTGGTTCCGCCCGTCCGCCGACGGTGATTCCGGCCAAACCTGCGGACGCAAGCGGGCCACGGGGGCGCCCCTACCCTCTTCCGCCGAGCCGCTGCCCCAGCTCCCCGGATCCGCCGATCCGAGTCGCCCCTAACCGCCGTCGCCACCCGGGATCCGCCGCCCACGAGCCACCCCTAGTCGTCGCCGCCGCCTCCGCATCCCCTGCCGGAGAGCCACCGCCCCGAGCAGCCGGTGTGTATGTACTTGTGCTAGTGCCGATCGGTATGCATTGTTAATTAACGCGGCAGGCGTGTTTGTGAATTTAGATGGAATTGAGCCCGTGCGAGAAGTTTTTACTAGACGATTTATCCGATTCAGACGACTCGGATGTTGAGACGCTGCTTGTCAACTACTGCCAGCAGATGTTGGTGATGGCCCTTCCCGTCAAGGAGCACGAAGATGAGAACCGAAAGAGGCGGCGATGATCGACCTTCGGACGTCTTTGCATTCCTCAAAATCGCCATCTCAAAAATGAGATATTGATTCAAGACTACTTCACGGACAGTCCAACATATCCGCCGCACCCTCTTTGTGAAAATTGTGCAAGCTTGCGAGGCCAATTGTCGGTATTTTACTCAAAGAAGAAATGCTGCTGTTGACACCACATTTTGGCATGACATAAAAGGCAAATAAGATGACCTCGAGTGAAAGGGTTTTCAGCGTGAAAAGTTTCACGTCGCCGAGTGGAACAACTTTGATGTTTCGGTTATCGTCATCCGACCTTATCTTAGGGACCGAAATTGTACTCCGAGTGGCAGGATTCAGTGTTCTGAGTGGTTTTCGGCCGATCACACTTTCAAGACGGCCTCGGATGAAGGAGCACTCTAAAGGAATTGTCTTCGTCTTGTTGAGGCAATCGATTTTGATATATAAATTATCTCAATCCTAATTCATATGCAAAAGTTAGAGACAATACACTACAGACCGAACCTAAACGAAAATATGGCGCGAAGTACCAGACACCCTGTCTGATGGGTCGCGCGAGCAATTAGGCCCTAAAGATGGCCTTGAATCGAAAAACCTTCAACACGGGAAAGTTTCGTCTCGTCGAGACGATCGATTTTCATATATAATACGTCTCAATTTGAGGTCGTATGAGACCTGGAGAGACAAATCAATATCAGGCTATGTTTTCAGTCGGGAATTCCGAGTGAAAACTTACCGATCGAGTGAAAGTTTGCCATCTGGGTGAACTTATTTTCATCCGAGTGAAAATATTGTTATCCGAGTGAAAAGATTACCATTGGGATGAAAGCTTGCCGATTGAGTAAGATATTGCCTTCCGAGTGAAAATATAGTCATCCGAGTGAAAGATTGTCTTCCGAGTGAAAATTTTGCCATCCGAGTGAAAGATCCTAACATCCGAGTGAAAAAGTCCAGTCGGACGATCCGAGTGAATGACTCCAATATCCGAGTGGATGAGCTCGAATCCGAGTGAAACTGAACATGTGCCCGAAAGTTTATCAAGATTACCTCGGATGGAGAAGTGTTCAATACGGAAGTTGTGCATATTGTCAAAACGGTAAACTTTGGTTTTGGAGTCATCATCATCAGAGATAGTATATGGCCTGCAAATTCACTACGAGACTCGGACAATCCAGTCTGCTGCAAGACCGAGTCCGACTGGAAGTTAAAGATGACCTCGAAAAGTATTCAAGATGGCCTTATTTGAAAAAGTGATCAACATGAGAGTTGTTCGTATCGTCAAGGCGCACAAGTTTGATATTTGGGTCGTCTTGATCGGAGATCATATGCAAGCTCGACGGACCGCGCAAGGAGGAAGACAGAAGTTGGGCCAGATTCAGACTGAATCCGAGTTGGAATAGAACTAGGACTCTAGGGCGTGATTGATGTAATTTTTTGTAAGGAAAGCCTAGATGAATCCTTTACTTGTACGGGAAGTTCAGCCGCCTCTTATATATGTTGGGGTGATGGTCGATTGAACAACACCAATCGAACCAATCAATCTATTACACTTTTGTGTTCATCTATCTTTATCGCCTACCCTTGTATCTTTCTTTCTCGTTCTTCGTTCATTCTTCGCATTGGAGGGCAGCGATCCATGAGGCTCTAGGGGCGAGCGAATCGACCTAGGGCAGCCCATAGCCGCCGCACTCCCTGACAGGGTCCCTCCCGGGCGTGTGGCGTTTCGGGTCTTCAAAAGCGCCCACCGACTGTCCTGCGTATCGCGCTGTCGGTCGGGTCTCCTTCGACGTGAGTTGTGGTGCATCACCCCCGGCGTAGAGGGTACACGTGACGTGTTCGTGTGTCAACAGCTGCGGGCTTGAAGGGATTTAGTGCATATCAAAAATCTCGGCAGCTATGCGGGTAATTGCATACGGCATTCCGGCTGACTATGCCGATGAGTACCTTCGCATTGGTGAAGATGCTACAATTGAGTCAGTGCGTAGGTTAGCCAAAGTGATCATCCGTGTCTTTGGTCCTGAATATCTTCGGGCACCCAACGAGGAAGACACAAAAAAATTGATGGCAGCTAATGATAGAAGAGGTTGGCCTGGTATGCTAGGTAGCATAGATTATATGCATTGGACATGTAAAAATTGCCCAAAGGCATGCCAGGGAATGTATTGTGACAAGTCTCGTGATGCAACAATTGTGCTAGAGGCCGTAGCATCCGAGGATTTAGAATTTCGCATTGCTTTTTTGTTATGCCGGGTACTCTCAATGATATCAATGTGTTGTAACGGTCTCATTTGTTTGCTAGGCTTGCTCGTGGTGATGCTCCTGTTTGCAACTACACTATCCATGGGCATGAATACACAAAGGGGTACTATCTTAGAGATGGTATATACCCTCTTTGGTGCACATTTGTCAAGAGCATCAGAGAGGCCCAAACTAGTAAATAATGTGAATTCACAAGGGTACAAGAGGCAACCCAAAAAGACATTGAAAGAGCATTCAGGGTTTTGCAATCTAGTTTTGCCATTGTTTGTGGTCCTGCTCATTTTTGGGACAAGCGAACCTTGAAAAACATCATGACATGTTGTGTTATTCTTCACAATATGATAATCGAAGATGAGATAGGCATGAACTTGGAGTTCTTCTACTACAATGTGGGTAGCCGTGTCAAACCAGTTAGAGACCCTAACCGCACTAGAGCTTTTCTTCAGACCTACAAGGAGATTGAACATGCAAACACCCACTTTTAGCTTTAGGAGGATCTCATTGAGTACCATTGGCAAAGGGCTGGCCAGTAACACATTCCATTTTTCCATTCATTTTCATTTAATTCATTTGTGATTTGTATTCGGGACAAGTTTTGTATTGAATTATTCAGTTTGCTTCGGTGATTTGAATAGTTATTGTAATTTGGATAATTGTTGTATCGTCAAATTGACATTTTTCCTTATATTGCAAATTAGCAATTCTGAATATGTGCATATGTGTCAAATTCAGATAAAACCGCAAACGACTTTGCAAGCCGGCGCGGTTGGGCACAGAGTAAGACACCGCATAGCGGAACTGTAAAATGGAATATCAGCGAATATTCCTTTTTACAGTTCGGTTTTGCGGGGTCTGACTCTGCGCCCGCCCGCCCCGGCCGGCAAAGCCGTTTTTCGACGAACTGTAAACGTGTTTTGTGTGTCGGCGTTATACGGGGTCTAATAGAGATGCTCTAAGTCTTTCACAGCTCCCGGAAGCAAAACTAGCTGCTAGAGTGCATTGTTCCGTCATCCAATTTTGACCGAGTCAACAATTTCTCAAAGCTCTCTCATCCAATTCTTTTATTCTATACACTATGCTTCTTAATTTTTGAAGGCCCATAATTAATTGAGGTATTCAATTTAGATTTGGGTCATCCAGTTTTGACCTGGTCAACAATTTCTCAAGCTACCCCATTCAATTCTTTTAGTTCACTATGTTCCCTGATTTTGAAGCTCTTTCATTCAGGTATTCAATTTTGTATTTGGTTTACGATTTTAACAGTGCCAATGATTTTTCAAGTCAATCACCAGCAACCGGCTTATAACAACATAATAATCCGGTGCACCTTCCCACCACCTGGAAAAAAGAAGCCTCATCATGTGATATTGTAGCACTAATATAGTATATATGCAGCCATCGACACAAAAATTTCCCCACATAAATATAGCTTGGTTAGTGTATAACACATAATCACACCAGGAAAGGCCCACCAAATCAACGCGTTATAAATAAATAAAAATAAAACACACTATCGTCTCCCGCACCTGCCAAACTAAATATCCCATCAGTTTCAAATATAAGGGGTATTAGTATTTTAGAAAGTCAAAATTATTTATCTTTGACCAAGTTCAAAGAAAAAATATCGACATCCATAATATTAAACAAAAAAGGTATAGAAATTCATTTCGTGATGAATCTAAAAATACTGATTTGATATTATGGTTTTTGACATATTTTTGTATAAATTTAATCAAATTGAAAAGGTTTGCCTTTTCAAAAAGGCAATATACCTTATATGTTTAAATAGAGTGATTATTTGTTGAGAAACCCAACAACACGAACGACGTAACAAAGCGCGTCCAACCTTTCTAGTTCAGATGATTTTCAAAAGAAAAGTACTGATGGTCCTCCATGATGCATGGCCATGTCAGAAGTAGATCAGTAGAATTTTATCAGGAATGACCCCGTGCATGCATTCCTCATAACATTTACTTGAACCATCGAAAATAAAGCTTTCTAGCTAATCCCTTGGCACCAATTTGTGGTTGGGTAAAAATAAGGAGGAATGGCCACCGTGCACCCAGATCGACATGCATGTCACTTACAACGTGGGGTTGTCCATGTATCTCTCACGGCCACACTTTTTTCTCCTAAGCATGCTATTTAACCGGACAATGGCCAGAACTCCATCCAGAAACCATCATCTCCTCATCAACAACCTCCTTCTCAACCCGTCATACGTACCTTGTGGAAGTAGTCTCAAGAAAGAATGGTGCTGAATACTAGGAATGCAATCGTTGCCGTTCTCCTCCTCGTCGTGATGGTCGTGGCGGTCTCAACACCAGCAGTAACTGCCCAAGAGGACTGCTGGGACAAATGTTTCAAGGACTGCAAGGCAAAAATGGCAATGGAAGTGTGCAACCAAAAGTGCATTGACTTTTGCAAGTATCAAGCTGGAGCCGGAGAATATGTTAAGATGGCTGGCGATAAACTCAAGGAGGCCAAAACTGCCTCTCCAGAACAGGCCACTAAACTCAAGAATGAAGCTACCACCTACTTAGAACGTGCCAAAGTCCTCAGCGATAAAGCCGTGACCCCGTGAGTGTGAGTGCGCGCTCTTTTGTCTATCGGTGTCGCTGCTGTTATGGTGTCTATGGATGTTTGATTTATTTACTATTAAATTGTCGCGGTTGCATCCCATATTTTTTGGTTTCTTTCATTTTTGTCTCTTTGTTAACAGACCGTCTTTTGTATTATGACGACATGCTTGTTCCAGTGACTCCCTTTCTCTGTTTTTATTGTCGAGATTACTCATGTATAATGGTTTTCCATTGATTTGGATACATAATAATAAAGATTCTTGCTTCCTTTTTAATGCCATATTCTCCTATTTTATCTGCATGCAACAAGGATTGGAAACTTGAGGATGTGTGAAAACAATCCGTCTACATTCAACAACAATTTAGGCACGCATATTCTAGAAAAGTATCCGTGAAAGTTGTTGCACCTTTTTTCAGAAAATGTTGTTCATATATATCTAAAAAACTATCACCCTGGCATTCACATGTTTTCCTAAAAACATCATGTAAGTTGCCTGTGCGTTGTAAAAGAAGAAATGGAAAACACCAGGAAACCACATAAATTAAACAGTTTTTCCTAGGAAATACTCGCACGCGAAAACATGGTGGCTGAGAAAAAACAGGGCATCTATAATCCCCACAGCCACGGAGGCAATCGCGCTTAGTCTTATTATTATTTTCAAGACCGATTGTTTCGACCGGCTCAAGACCGATGCACCGCGGTCTGGATAAATAGAATATTTCCAGTCCGGTTGGGGAAAAAACAACTGTACCGCTAAAATTACACAAGAGGGTTATGCAAAGAAGTGGTAGCCCAGTGCGAAAATTTCTTGTTACATTTTTTTCTCTTTTGAGAACCCGTTACCAAATAGGAAAACTTGGCACCTCACATTCCGTCTTGGAATATTTTCGTTTCTGCTAAAGGAAGAGAGAACCTGGCACCACACATCCTGCCAGGGAATATCTTCACCTTTGCAGTTTCATCAGGGAGTATTTTCAGTTTTGGCATTTGAACCTGAGGTGATTTAGGTGGAACAAATTGCCTCTGCCCACAACATTATTATTTTCTAGTTCATTACACATTCAGTTATGCTCTATCTATACCGGCCCATTGTCTTGGATTTTCAGAATGTGTTAATCGGTTGCTCCATTCTGCAATACATCTGAACAAGAGACACAGGTTTTTCTTTTCTTTCGAACTGGGGCTCATCCAGCTTCCATTTGATACTGTTAATGGAAACAACACCATACAAGCTTGATAGAGCTCTATATGGACTGAAACAGGCTCCCAGGACATGGTACTCACGACTAAGTCAGAAACTGCAAACACTTGTTTTCGTTCCTTCAAAATTTGACACATCCTTGTTCATTTACAATAAGTCAAATACCACTATATTTGTTCTTATTTACGTTGATGATATCATTGTCGCAAGTTCATCTGATGAAGCTGTGACAGGTTTGTTAAAGGATCTGAGTGCTGAGTTTGCCCTTAAGGATCCGGGAGAACTACATTTCTTTCTAGGAGTTGAAGTTAAAAAACATGGAGACAGTCTTCATCTCTCTCAGGAAAAGTACGTCACTGATCTGGTAAGGAGAGTTGGATTGCAAGGATATAAGCATGCACCAACACCACTATCTAGTACAAAAAAACTGTCACTTGCTGAGGGAGAACCCTTGAGTGAGGAAGATAGTACCAGATATAGAAGTTTAGTGGGAGCACTTCAGTACATAACTTTAACAATGCCTGATATTTATTTTGCTGTCAATAAAGTATGTCAGTTTCTTCATGCTCCCACCAAAATTCATTGGACTGCTGCAAAACGCATAGTGAGATATGTGAAAGATACTATGAATCTTAGTCTTACCTTCAACAAATCCTCTTCCACTCTTGTTAGTGCTTTTTCTGATTCTAACTGGGCAGGATGTCCAGATGACAGATGCTCCACTGGTGGTTTTGCAATATTCTTTGGGCCAAACTTGATATCCTAGTGTGCAAAGAAAGAAGCCATGGTGTCAAGGTCAAGTATAGAAGTTGAGTATAAAGCACTAGCTAATGCCACAACATAGATTATATGGGTTTAGTTCATGTTGAAAGAGCTTGGTGTGAAGCACACTCGAATTCCATGTCTATGGTGTGATAATCTCGGTGCTCCTTATCTATTTGCTAATCCAGTCTTTCATGCCAGGACAAAACACATTGAGATAGACTTCCACTTTGTTTGAGAAAGGGTAGCTAATAAGCAATTGGAGATCCGTTTTGTGCATTCACGAGATCAGGTTGCAGATGGATTCACAAAGTCATTATGTAACATCCCAAATTTTCAATTTGGTATGTGATACATAGATCGTCATTGCATATCATATTTTATTGCATTTTGACAAATCCTCGATAAATCCTAAGCAACTCAAGGACCCTCGGAGAGAGTTGGGGATTTTCTCAAGTTTTCATATTTGATTTTCCATCAAATAATAAAACGAGGATTTTGGTTTTAATTATTTTCTCTCCGGAAAAATATTTCATTTTAAAAATAAACGAGAGGAGAAAATATGACTTCTCCAAAACAATTGAAATACTGGAGAAAAAGTGTTAAAATCATTTATTGGAATTTATTTGGATTTTATTTGCAATTTTAATTGCATTAAAAATATTGCATGTTTTCAAAAATTATTTTTGTGTCAAAAGAAAAAATGTTCACCCTATTCTAGATTTTCTAACTAGACGGGGAAATTTATTTTATCTTTTTTGGACTTTTATTTATTTTTCTACGATTTTTTTTCCGTGGAACGTATTTAAAAAAAAAATGCGCGCCGCCCGATCGGGCTGAGGCCCAGCCGAGCGCCGGCCCGCCCGCGCCGTCTCCTTGCCCAGTACGCCGCCGCTGCTGCTTTCCCGGCTCGGACTCCGCCGGAGCCGTGCCTTGCCCCCTCCCCCACGCCTCCAGCACCCCCCCTCATATATAGCCGCCGCCCCCCCTCCTTCTCACCCCGCCGCCGCCCGCACCTGCCCCGCCCCGAGCCGCCGGAGCCGGAGCCCCGACGCCCGAAGGCCGCCGCCGCCGCTCGCCGTTCGCCGCCCCCCGCCCTCCCCCGAGCACCCCCGCACCCCGCCGCCCTCGCCGCCCCTCGCCGGAGCCGGCCAAGCCCCGCCGGAGCCCGCCCCGACGAGGTATACCTCGCCGCCGGTCGGTTGCCGGTTTTGTTTTAAAAAAAACCGTTCGTTTAAAAAAAACCCTAGATCGGTTTTTTTCGGTTTTGTTATTTTGTGAGCGTTCACCGACTCGTTCGTTTTAACGAACGCGTTCGTCGGTTTTTCTCTATTAACGAACGTCCGTTCTTTAACCGTTCGTCCGTTTTTCTTTTTCGTCGGATTTTTCCGCGATTATCTCAGATTTTGATTTCTGATCGAATCTTCGTTTCTGTTTAACTTTTCGCTCGTTTATCGGAATCAGGCGATTCAAGCGCCTAGAGTTTCGTCTCGAAATTCTCTTTCCGTTTAACCTACTCAAAGAAGTTTTCGTTACTGTAAAATTTGACCTAGATCCAGATTAGTAAACGAAGCTTGTTTCTTTCGCAGTTTGACTTTCGTTGCTTCGTTCGAATTGATTCTTTTTGCAAACCGGAGTTATTAAGTTGAACTTTCTGGTTGGATCTTTCATTCGAGTTTTTACCTGTGCATTAGATGAGTACTGATTGTATGCTTGTTTGTTTGCGATAGAGTACCCGGAGTGTGCCGCTTGTTACTTCGAATCGCTAGGTTTCGCGGATCATCAGCAAGGCAAGTAACACTTTGATCATACTTTCCATACCCAGTTTTATTGCATTAGATCTATTCCTCAAACAATTGCATGATTAGGATCTAATTAAATTGTGGGACTTTGGGAAGTAGTTGAGGTAGTACCTATTACCTGTTCTTTTATCAAACCCTTGGGAGTTACTTCTACGTTGCTATTATATTGCCATGCTATGCTCGTAGACGTGGATTGGGTTTGAGTGAATTTTCCATGACAGATGTGAGATTGTTAATTAATGGTTCAACTTAAGGTGGCAACTAAAACTCACATCTGGGTGGATTGAGGCACCTGGAGAACCCAGTGTTGTCTGTTTGTATAAGGACCGCCACCCAGGCTCAAAGGGATCATAAGATTATTCATGCTGGAAACTTCCGTGTGCAGCCACAAGCTATTATGGGCTCTAGCATAGTTGAGTAAGTTGTGGGAAACCTTTCCATGATGGGCTAGCAGATGTAGGGGATTGTAGGTGTACCGGCCTATCTATTTGTTTCAAGTGCCAGAAGACTGGACACTATGCAACTGATTGTCCTGAAGCCCAAAATGGAAATGGCAATGGAAGCTCTTGGAAGAAGCCGAACCCGTTCAACAAAGGACATGTGAACCACGTGAGCGTGGAGGAGGTTGAAGCTCAGCCTGATGCAGTAATAGGTAAGTTTTTGGTTAAGTCATTTGCTGCAACCGTTCTTTTCGATACTGGTGCATCGCATTCATACATATCAAGGGGATTTGTGAATAAGTTTAAGCTGTCCACCCAAGTTCTCAAAACCCCTATGTTAGTAACCTCGCCAGGAGCAGAGTATATGGCCAGCCAAGGATGTTTTCAGATGCCGTTGGCCATTGGAAGGCATGTTTTGCCCTCAGACCTCATAGTTTTGGAGTCGCAAGGTTTGGATGTGATTTTGGGAATGGATTGGCTATCGTTGTATGGAGGAAACATCGATTGTGCCAGCAAGACGATTTTTCTTACCACCCCGGAAGGAAAAAGGATCAAGTATGTATCCCGGCATATGCCGAAGAGGACCCAAGTGAATTCATTATCAGGAGTTGTACAGGAGGAAGTACCAGTGGTGAAGGATTATCCGGATGTATTTCCAGAAGAGTTGCCAGGCATGCCACCAGATAGAGACATTGAGTTCTTGATTGAACTTTTGCCAGGCACAGGGCCAATATCTAAGAGACCGTACAGGATGCCCGCAAAAGATTTGGAGGAAATTAAGAAGCAGATCAAGGAGTTACTGGATAAAGGCTATATTCGCCCAAGTTCGTCACCTTGGGGATCACCAGTACTTCTAGTGGAGAAGAAAGATGGATCGCTAAGGATGGTTGTTGATTACCGTGGATTGAATGAAGTGACCATCAAAAACAAGTACCCACTGCCAATGATCAATGATTTGTTTGACCGCCTACAAGGAGCTAAAGTATTTTCTAAGATCGATCTACGATCAGGATACCATCAGTTAAAGATTCGAGAGCAGGATATACCTAAGACGACTTTTACCACCAGATATGGATTGTATGAGTATACCGTTATGTCATTTGGTCTGACTAACGCACCTACCTATTTTATGAACCTGATGAACAAAGTATTTATGGAGTTTTTGGATAAGTTCGTCGTGGTGTTCATTGACGACATTCTAGTCTTTTCCAAGAATGATGAAGAGCATGAGGAGCATTTGCGATTGGTACTTGAGAAGCTCAGAGAACATCAGTTATATGCCAAGTTCGGCAAATGTGAATTTTGGCTGAAGGAAGTTGGATTCCTTGGACAGGTTATTTCGGGAGAAGGAATAGCAGTAGACCCTGCCAAGGTTGACACAGTGACAAGTTGGGAATCACCCACGACAGTTGGAGAAATCCGGAGTTTTCTTGGACTTGCAGGATACTACCGGAGATTCATCGAGAATTTCTCGAAGATTGCTAAGCCCATGACGGAGCTATTGAAAAAGGACACCAAATTCAATTGGACTGAGGAATGTGAAGCTAGTTTCCAAGAGTTGAAGGAACGATTGGTTACATCACCAGTGTTGATTCTACCAGATCAACGCAAGGATTATGAAGTTTATTGCGACGCTTCTCGTCGAGGACTTGGAGCAGTGCTTATGCAGGAAGGAAGAGTTGTGTCATATGCTTCACGACAACTTAAACCCCATGAGAAGAATTATGCTATGCATGATTTGGAGTTAGCAGCCATGGTGCATGCATTGAAGACATGGAGACATTTTCTCATCGGAAACCATTGTGAGGTGTATACAGATCACAAGAGTTTGAAGTATATTTTCACGCAAAAGGAGTTAAATCTCAGACAGAGGAGATGGTTGGAGCTCATTAAGGATTATGATATGAGATTGCATTATCACCCAGGAAAGGCTAACGTTGTAGCAGACGCGTTGAGCCGCAAGAGTCATGTCAACACCCTCATGACAGGAGAGTTACCTCAGGAGTTAGCCGAGGACCTTCGCGAGCTATGTTTGGAGATAGTCCCAAGAGGCTATTTAGCGACATTGGAGATTCAGTCTACCTTGATGGAAAGGATCAGAGAAGCTCAGAAGACAGACAAGTAGATTGAAGAGATAAAGGAGAAGATGAACAAAGGAAAAGCCAAGGGATTTCATGAGGATGAGCACGATACCTTATGGTTTGAGGACCGCGTATATGTGCCAAATGATCCGGAGATCAGGAAGTTGATTTTGCAAGAAGCCCATGATTCACCGTACTCAATTCACCCAGGGAATACCAAGATGTATTTGGATCTAAAAAATACTTTCTGGTGGACCGGAATGAAGAAGGATATTGCAGAATATGTAGCAGTTTGTGATGTATGTCAGAGAGTGAAGGCAGAGCATCAGAAGCCAGCAGGATTGCTACAACCATTGCCGATACCCGAATGGAAGTGGGATAAAATAGGCATGGATTTTATCACAGGATTACCCAGGACTCGTTCAGGCTATGACTCAATATGGGTTGTAGTCGACCGTTTGACGAAAGTGGCTCATTTTATTCCAGTGAAGACCACTTACACCAGTGCTAAGTTGGCAAAGATATACATGACCAGGATCGTATGTTTGCATGGAGTTCCGAGGACCATTGTATCAGATAGAGGAACCCAATTTACCTCGAAGTTTTGGAAGCAGTTACATGAAACATTGGGAACCAGGCTAGAGTTTAGTACAGCTTTTCACCCACAGACGGATGGACAGACCGAGAGAGTCAACCAGATTTTGGAGGACATGTTGAGAGCTTGTGCACTAGATTATGGATCTAGTTGGGACGACAATCTGCCTTATGCAGAGTTTTCTTATAACAACAGTTATCAGACCAGTTTGAAGATGGCCCCTTTCGAAGCCTTGTACGGAAGGAGGTGTAGAACACCGTTGTTATGGGACGAAGTTGGAGACCGTCAGTTGTTTGGACCAGATTTGATTAAGGAGTCTGAACAGAAAGTAAGGTTGATTCGCGATAGGCTCAAGGTAGCCCAGTCCAGGCAGAAGAGTTATGCTGATTCTAAACGAAAGGAGACAGTTCACGAAGTCGGAGACAGAGTGTATCTTCGAGTATCACCACTTCGAGGAGTGAAGCGCTTTGGAGTTAAGGGAAAGTTAGCGCCCCGTTTTATCGGACCATACAGAGTTGTGGAACGTATGGGAGAGGTTGCCTACAAGCTGGAATTGCCCGAAGGATTGTCTGGAGTTCATGATGTATTTCACGTTTCCCAGTTGAAGAAGTGCCACGCAGAGATGGCTGAGATACCACTGAGAGATACTGTGCCACTGGAAGCAATTCAACTGGAAAGTGATTTGACCTATGAGGAGAAACCAGTTAAGATTCTTGAGTATGCCAGCCGAGTTACCCGCAGTAAGGTTATCAAGTTTTGCAAAGTCTAGTGGAGTCACCACACGGAAGATGAAGCCACCTGGGAGCGAGAGGAAGATCTACGGAAGGACCACTCCCAGTTGTTTTCTAGCCAACCCGAATCTCGAGGGCGAGATTCATCTTAAGGGGGGTAGGTTTGTAACATCCCAAATTTTCAATTTGGTATGTTATACATAGATCATCATTGCATATCATATTTTATTGCATTTTGACAAATCCTCGATAAATCCTAAGCAACTCAAGGACCCTCGGAGAGAGTTGGGGATTTTCTCAAGTTTTCATATTTGATTTTCCATCAAATAATAAAACGAGGATTTTGGTTTTAATTATTTTCTCTCCGGAAAAATATTTCATTTTAAAAATAAACGAGAGAATATATGAGTTCTCCAAAACAATTGAAATACTGGAGAAAAAGTGTTAAAATCATTTATTGGAATTTATTTGGATTTTATTTGCATTAAAAATATTGCATGTTTTCAAAAATTATTTTTGTGTCAAAAAAATGTTCACCCTATTCTAGATTTTCTAACTAAACGGGGAAAATTTATTTTATCTTTTTTGGACTTTTATTTATTTTTCTACGAATTTTTTCCGTGGAACGTATTAAAAAAAAAACTCCGCGCCGCCCGACCGGGCCAAGGCCCAGCCGCGCGCCGGCCCGCCCGCGCCCTCTCCTTCCCTAGTACGCCGCCGCCGCCGCGTGCCCGGCTCGGACTCCGCCGGAGCCGTGCCTTGCCCCCTCCCCCACGCCTCCAGCACCCCCCCTCATATATAGCCGCCGCCCCCCCTCCTTCTCACCCCGCCGCCGCCTGCACCTGCCCCGCCCCGAGCCGCCGGAGCTGGAGCCCCGACGCCTGAAGGCCGCCGCCGCCGCTCGCCGTTCGCCGCCCCTCGCCCTCCCCCGAGCACCCCCGCACCCCGCCGCCCTCGCCGCCCCTCGCCGGAGCCGGCCAAGCCCCGCCGGAGCCCGCCCCGACGAGGTATACCTCACCGCCGTTCGGTTGCCGGTTTTGTTTAAAAAAAACCATTCGTTTAAAAAAAACCCTAGATCGGTTTTTTTTCGGTTTTGTTATTTTGTGAGCGTTCACCGACTCGTTCGTTTTAACAACGCGTTCGTCAGTTTTTCTCTGTTAACGAACGTCCGTTCTTTAACCGTTCGTCCGTTTTTCTTTTTCGTCGGATTTTTCCGCGATTATCTCAGATTTTGATTTCTGATCGAATATTCGTTTCTGTTTAACTTTTCGCTCGTTTATCGGAATCAGGCGATTCAAGCGCCTAGAGTTTCGTCTCGAAATTCTTTTTCCGTTTAACCTACTCAAACAAGTTTTTCCTACTGTAAAATTTGACCTAGATCCAGATTAGTAAATGAAGCTTGTTTCTTTCGCAGTTTGACTTTCGTTGCTTCGTTCGAATTGATTCTTTTTGCAAACCGGAGTTCTTAAGTTGAACTTTCTGGTTGGATCTTTCATTCAAGTTTTTACCTGTGCATTAGATGAGTACTGATTGTATGCTTGTTTGTTTGCGATAGAGTACCCGGAGTGTGCCGCTTGTTACTTCGAATCGCTAGGTTTCGCGGATCATCAGCAAGGCAAGTAACACTTTGATCATACTTTCCATACCCAGTTTTATTGCATTAGATATATTCCTCAAACAATTGCATGTTAGGATCTAATTAAATTGTGGGACTTTGGGAAGTAGTTGAGGTAGTACCTATTACCTGTTCTTTTATCAAACCCTTGGGAGTTACTTCTACGTTGCTATTATATTGCCATGCTATGCTCGTAGACGTGGATTGGGTTTGAGTGAATTTTCCATGACAGATGTGAGATTGTTAATTAATGGTTCAACTTAAGGTGGCAACTAAAACTCACATCTGGGTGGATTGAGGCACCTGGAGAACCCAGTGTTGTCTGTTTGTATAAGGACCGCCACCCAGGCTCAAAGGGATCATAAGATTATTCATGCTGGAAACTTCCGTGTGCAGCCACAAGCTATTATGGGCTCTAGCATAGTTGAGTAAGTTGTGGGAAACCTTTCCATGATGGGCTAGCAGATGTAGGGGATTGTAGGTGTACCGGCCTATCTATCGGTTAAGGGGACCTCTTCGGAAAGACTGTGTCTCGGTCATCCGTTTCTCAAACATCATGCAGTGCGAGAATCAAGCGGAGGCGATCGAGTCTTGTGGGGAAAAGTGCGCAAACCTCTGCAGAGTGTACAAACTAATCATGGTTAGCCGTGTCCCCGGTTATGGACAACTTGAGTATCTAGTACCTGGATTATCATTTGAATCTCATCACCATGTTACTTTTAATTAATTTTGTTGGGTTAATGATGATTCTTAATTGGGATTGAAATGCTGTCAACCATCTCAATGTTTCACAACTACCATGATAGTTAAATAAAATTTATTCCTTTGAAGTAGGGAAAAATTGGCTTTTCGCAAAAACTTAACCGTAGAGCTTTCCACCAGCCATATATGCATGTAGTATAGCATTATTATTGCTCATTATTCTCTATGTGTTACATTGCCAGCATATTCTATGTGCTGACCCGTTTTCGGGCTGCAACGTTTCATGTTGCAGACTTTTCAGACGACGAGTAAGGTGCCTTAGGTCATGGTCTTATACTCAGTGATGCCGCTAGAGTTGATGGACTCACTTATCGTCCAAGTCTTCCGCTGTTATCGTTTTTAGATGGCCTTAAGCCATATTTAACATACTTATTCTCTTTGGAGATATTCGATGTAATAAGTGTGTGATTGCTACTCTGTTATAAATCCTCCATTTGCACTGTGCGTGTCAGCATTACTGATCCAGGGATGACACTGCTGCACAGCAGCACAGACCATTTGAGGTCTAGTCGCTACACATTACCTACAAGGAGTCTTGAGGAATTCAAGCGTAATCTCAACTTAACCAAGTTGTGATTAAGGGAGAGTGTCAAATGACACATATTGCATCGTGTGATAGCCGGCTCCACTCCTTGTAACCGAATACTACAGATAGGGATAGAGATAGGTAGTTTATAGTCTCTGTTATCTCTTGTAACTAGATATCTCTTCCTTCCTTCCCAAGTCTGTAATACCAACAACTTGTATGATGTCCAAGGAGTGGCGCCCCTGGTTATATAACATGCAAGCGTCGCCCAGAGCTAGGGTACGACGTTTCCCGCAGGGCTCATCCAGGTTCCATTTGATGCTGTTAATGGAAACAACATCATAAACGCACAAAATGCAACAAAATGCTAAATCAGGAGCCTCCACACACGGGCTACTAAAAGGTGATTTTGACACCTTTCTGGGAGGGCTAGCAAGGTGGGTACAAGTGAGTACGTAGTTAGCATTTTGGGCCGTGTGGATGTGGAGTTCTTGCATGTAACCATCTTGTAAGAATACTGTGGATGGGGTCGTTTCCCTCCTTATTTAATACATGATACACACACTCGTGCGATGTCTAGAAAAAAGCCTCCACTAATGCCAAGAAAAACCCACTGAAACGCGCGCTATCGTGTCGACAAACATCCTTATGAGGCGAAAAAAACCTGGCGAGACTCTAACGGAGTAGCAAAGGTGCCCAAACATCAACGTCTATACCTGACGCAATAGGCAAACAAATGAATGAAATGATGCAGTCGTTTGAACCTCAAAACACAGTCATTTCAGAATCTCAAGACTGATGCCTTCGACCAGCTCAAGACCAGCGCAAGGAGTTGGATCAAGAAAGTGCCCTTTAGTTTGTGGTCGGCATACACCACCCTGTGCAGGATCACAGAAGGAAATCTGTTGGGGCAAAACCTTGCCCTAGCTCTTCCTCGAGCCTACCTCTCCCTCTCTGTCACCTTAGTCTAGCATAAACTGATCAGAGGAAGAAGAAAGCAAAGAGTTCTTTTAAGAACTCGTGAGGGAATATTTTCCGGGCACCTCACTTTCGTCCGGGAATATTTTCGGTTCTGCTAAAGGAAGAGAGAACCTGGCACCACACATCCCGTCAGGGAATATCTTCACCTTTGAAGTTTCATCAGGGAGTATTTTTAGTTTTGACATTTGAACCTCAGGTGATTTTGGGGGAACAAATTGCCTATGCCCACGACATGACGATTTTCTAGTTCATTACACATTCGGTTATGCACTATCTACATACATTGTCTTGGATTTTCAAAATATGTTAATCCGTTGCTCCATTCTGCAATACATCTAAACAAGAGAAACATGTTTTTCTTTTCTTTCGAACTGGGGCTCGTCCAACTTCCATTTGATACTGTTAATGGAAACAACACCATACACGCACAAAACGCAACAAATGAGAAATCAGAAGCCTCCAATAATGCTAGGAAAAACCCACTAAAACGTGCGTTATCTTGGAGACGAACATCCTTATGAGGCAAAAAAAAACCTGGCGAGACACTAACGGAGTAGAAAAGGTGCCCAAACTTCAACGTCTACACCTGACGCAATAGGCACACAAATGAATGAAACGACGCCGTCGTTTGAACCTCAAAACGCGGTGCAGTCGTTTCAGAATCTCAAGACCGATAGCGCAAAAAAAAGAATCTCAAGAGCGATGCCTTGGACCAGCTCAAGGCGGCTTCACACGAGCAACCAGGCCTTGTGTAATCGAAAGAGAAGAAACAGAGCTGTTTATTTATTAATTAGCGAAGTTTGTGTCCTGAGACATAGTTAGTAATCATTAGGACTAGAAGAATACATGCGCCTTGCCGTGCCGTTTTTTATGTTTTTCGTTTTTCTTCTAGTGTGATCAGAGTCCTCGTATTCTTGTGGTGCCCTTGTTAGGGCATCTTCAATGGAGAGGCGCCTATTTAGGCGCTTAGTAATAGGAAAATATAATTACTGAAGTTGAGTTGATGCAGGCGTCTGTTGGGCCAACGCACGAGCGCCTAACTGAGCGCTAATAGAATTTATTTTTCTCAGAAAGAATAAGCTTATCGCTGGTTAAAGGGGGTCATACGAACAGAAACGAAACAAGCGCCCGGCGACCGAACTAGCATCGATGCCAGCCCCAATCCCTGGATCGAATAGGATTAGCCCAAAACTGCCCGGAATAGAACCCAGACGTCTAGCCTAAGCGCCCCCGTTGTAGATGCCCTTAGCGGACTAGCCGCAGGAGGTTTCAACTTCTTCGATCCATCTATAATAAGGCCAATGGGAGACTTTGCGGACACAGGAAACAATAATGTAAGTGTTTTCTTTGTTAGAGTTATATTAAGTGATGTCTTTTGGCCTTTTGCATTCTAGTCTTTTGGCATCCTCTTGTAGCCTTTTGGCATCCTCACGTATGTGTATATATGTTGGCTCATTTGTTTTTGGAGGTTTTTCTGTGTGCGTTTAGGGTTTGTGTTTTTCTATAAAGACGAGATGGCGGCGGCTTCCTGAAGTTGGAATAAGATTCTTCGCGCCTAGTCCCCGTTCTGGTGGCACGTCTAGCATCATCGGAGGGCATGTGGAGATGTGTCTCCGACGGATATCACCGGATTCGGTCGGTGTTTGTCTTTGGTGGATCCATGATACGCCCATTTTGCATCATGCTTTTATATCAATATTTATTGTATTATGGGCTGTTATTACACGTTATGTTACAATACTTATGGCTACTCTCTCTTATTTTACAAGGTTTATCATGAAGAGGGAGAATGCCGGCAGCCGGGATTCTGGGCTGGAAGAGGAGCAAATATTGGAAGCCTATTCTGCACAGCTCCAAAAATCCTGAAACTCCACGAAAGTCATTTTTGAAATTATTAATAATTATTGAGCGAAGAAAATACCAGAGGGGGCCCACACCCTGGCCAGGAGGGTGGGGGCGCCCCCCCCCCCTACTGGGCGTGCCCCCTGTCTCCTGGGCCCCCTGGTGGCCCTCCGGTGCCCATCTTCTGCTATATGAAGGCTTTTACCCTGGAAAAAAATCATAAGCAAGCTTACGGGACGAAACTCCGGCGCCACGAGGCGGAACCTTGGCGGAACCAATCTAGAGCTCCGGCAGAGCTGTTCTGCCGGGGAAACTTCCCTCCGGGAGGGGGAAATCATCACCATCGTCATCACCAACGATGCTCTCATCGGGAGGGGGTCAATCTCCATCAACATCTTCACCAGCACCATCTCCTCTCAAACCCTTGTTCATCTCTTGTATCCAATCTTGTATCCAAAACCACAAATTGGTACCTCTTGGTTGCTAGTAGTGTTGATTACTCCTTGTAGTTGATGCTAATTGGTTTACTTGGTGGAAGATCAGATGTTCAGATCCTTAATGCATATTAATACTCATCTGATCAGGAACATGAATATGCTTTATGAGTAGTTACGTTTGTTCCTGAGGACATGGGTGAAGTCTTGCTATTAGTAGTCATGTGAATTTGGTATTCGTTCGATATTTTGATGAGATGTATGTTGTCTCTCCTCTAGTGGTGTTATGTGAATGTCGACTACATGACACTTCACCATTATTTGGGCCTAGAGGAAGGCATTGGGAAGTAATAAGAAGATGATGGGTTGCTAGAGTAACAGAAGTTTAAACCCTAGTTTATGCGTTGCTTCGTAAGGGGCTGATCTGGATCCACTAGTTTCATGCTATGGTTAGGTTTACCTTAATACTTCTTTTGTAATTGCGGATGCTTGCAATAGGGGTTAATCATAAGTGGGATGCTTGTCCCAGTAAGGGCAGTACCCAAGCACCGGTCCACCCACATATCAAATTATCAAAGTACCGAACGTGAATCATATGAGTGTGATGAAAACTAGCTTGACGATAATTCCCATGTGTCCTCGGGAGCGCTTTTCTCATTATAAGAAATTGTCCAGGCTTGTCCTTTGCTACAAAAAGGATTGGGCCACCTTGCTGGATTTTATTTACTTTCATTGCTTGTTACCCGTTACAAATTATCTTATCACCAAACTATCTGCTACCTACAATTTCAGTGCTTGCAGAGAATACCTTACTGAAAACCGCTTGTCATTTCCTTCTGCTCCTCGTTGGGTTCGACACTCTTACTTATCGAAAGGACTACGATAGATCCCCTATACTTGTGGGTCATCAAGAATCTTTTCCGGCGCCATTGCCGGGGAGTGAAGCGCCTTTGGTGAGTGGAACTTGGTAAGGAAACATTTATATAGTGTGCTGAAATTTGCTATCACTTGTTACTATGGAAACTAATCCTTTGAGGGCTTGTTCGGGGCATCTTCGCCCCGACCAGTAGAGCAAAGAATTGCTCCTCAACCTACTGAACCTACTGAAAATGTTTACTTTGAGATTCCTTCGGGTATGATAGAAAAACTGCTAGCTAATCCTTTTGTAGGAGATGGAACATTGCATCCCGACTTACACCTTATCTTTGTGGATGAAGTTTGTGGATTATTTAAGATTGCAGGTATTCCCGATGATGTTGTTTAGAGGAAGGTCTTTCCTTTATCTTTGAAGGGAGACGCATTGACCTGGTATAGGCTATGTGATGATACGGGATCTTGGAACTAGAAACGATTGAAGTTGGAATTTCACCAGAAGTTCTATCCTATGCATCTTGTTCATCGTGATCGTAATTACATATATAATTTCTGGCCTCGCGAAGGAGAAAGCATCGCTCAAGATTGGGGGAGGCTTAAGTCAATGTTATATTCATGCCCCAATCATGAGCTCTCAATAGAAATGATTATTCAAAATTTTTATGCTCGGCTTCCTCTTAATGAGCGCACCATGCTCGATACTTCCTGTGCTGGTTCTTATATGTTGAAGACTACTGAATTCAAGTGGGATTTATTGGAAAGAATTAAATGCAACTCTGAAGATTGGGGTTCCGATGATGGTAAGGAGTCAGGTATGACACCTAAGTTTGATTGTGTTATATCATTTATGGATACCGATGCTTTTCGTGGATTTAGCGCTAAATATGGACTTGACTCTGAGATAGTAGCGTCTTTTTGTGAATTTTTTGCTTCTCACGTTGATCTCCCTAAGGAGAAGTGGTTTAAATATAATCCTCCCACTGAAGTAAAAGTAGTTGCACCTATTACAGTTGAAGAAAAGACCATCACTCATAATGATCCTATTGTTCCTACTACTTACATTGAGAAACCACCTTTTCCTGTTAGAATAAAGGATCATGCTAAAGCTTCAACTGTGGTTCGTAAGAATAATACTAGAACAAATACACCTCCTGAGCAAATTAAAGTTCAACCTAGTATTGCTATGGTTAAAGATCTCTTGGATGATAATATAGATGGGCATGTTATTTACTTCTGTGGTGAAGCTGCTAATATTGCTAAGCCCGATGCTAAGATACATAAACCCGTTGTAGGCATGCCTGTTATTTCTGTTAAAATAGGAGATCATTGTTATCATGGTTTATGTGATATGGGTGCTAGTGCTAGTGCAATACCTCATTCCCTATATGAAGAAATTATGCATGATATTGCACCTGCTAAGTTAGAAGGTATTGATGTTACTATTAAGCTTGCCAATAGAGATACTATTTCACCAGTTGGGATTGTTAGAGATGTTGAAGTCTTGTGTGGGAAAGTTAAATATCCTGCTGATTTTCTTGTTCTTGGTTCCCCACAAGATGACTTTTGTCCCATTATATTTGGTAGACCCTTCTTGAATACTGTTAATGCTAAGATTGATTGCAAAAAGGATGTTGTTACAATTGGCTTGGGGGATGTGAAACATGAGTTTAATTTTGCTAAGTTTCATAGACAACCCCATGATAAAGATTTGCCTAGTAAGGATGAAATTATTGGTCTTGCTTCTATTGTCGTACGTCCTACTGATCCGTTAGAACAATATTTGCTAGACCATGAAAATGATATGTTTATGAATGAAAGAAGGGAAATAGATGAAGTATTCCTTCAACAGGGTCCTATTCTGAAACACAACTTACCTGTTGAAATCCTAGGGGATCCCCCTCCACCCAAGGGTGATCCCGTGTTTGAGCTCAAACCTTTACCTGATAATCTTAAATATGCTTATCTTGATGAAAAGAAGATATATACTGTTATTATTAGTGCTAACCTTTCAGAGCAAGAAGAGGAAAGATTATTGAAAACTCTGAAGAAGCACCATGCTGCTATTGGATATACTCTGGATGATCTAAAGGGCATTAGTCCCACTCTATGCCAGCACAAAATAAAATTGGAGAAAGATGCTAAACCAGTTAGAGATCCTCAACGTCGGTTAAATCCTAAGATGAAAGAAGTGGTAAGAAAGGAGATACTAAAGCTCCTAGAGGCAGGTATAATTTATCCCATTGCTGATAGTGAATGGGTAAGTCCTGTCCATTGCGTTCCTAAGAAGGGAGGTATTACTGTTCTTCCTAATGATAAAGATGAATTGATTCCGCAAAGAATTATTACAGGTTATAGGATGGTAATTGATTTCCGTAAATTAAATAAAGCTACTAAGAAAGATCATTACCCTTTACCTTTCATTGATCAAATGCTAGAAAGACTATCCAAACATAG
The DNA here is from genome assembly GCF_002575655.3 of Aegilops tauschii subsp. strangulata. NCBI lineage: Eukaryota > Viridiplantae > Streptophyta > Magnoliopsida > Poales > Poaceae > Aegilops > Aegilops tauschii. The sequence goes on along the minus strand of NW_027332455.1, from coordinate 833,305 downwards.
ACATTTCTGCTTTCTAGATGGTTATTCTGGTTTCTCTCAAATACCTGTGTCAGCGGAGGATCAATCCAAAACTACTTTTACTTGCCCTTTTGGTACTTTTGCTTATAGACGTATGCCTTTTGGTTTATGTAATGCACCTGCTACCTTTCAAAGATGTATGATGGCTATATTCTCTGACTTTTGTGAAAAGATTTGTGAGGTATTCATGGACGATTTCTCCGTTTATGGATCCTCTTTTGATGATTGCTTGAGCAACCTTGATCAAGTTTTGCAGAGGTGTGAAGGCACTAGTCTCGTCTTGAATTGGGAAAAGTGCCACTTTATGGTTAATGAAGGCATTGTCTTGGGGCATAAAATTTTTGAAAGAGGTATTGAAGTTGATAAAGCTAAAGTTGATGCTATTGAAAAGATGCCATGTCCCAAGGACATAAAAGGTATAAGAAGTTTCCTTTGTCATGCCGGTTTTTATAGGAGGTTCATTAAGGACTTTTCCAAAATCTCTAGGCCTCTGACTAATTTATTGCAAAAAGATATTCCTTTTGTCTTTGATGATGATTGTGTAGAAGCATTTGAAATACTTAAGAACGCTTTGATCACTGCACCTATTATTCAGCCACCTGATTGGAATTTACCCTTTGAAATTATGTGTGATGCTAGTGATTATGCTGTAGGTGCTGTTCTAGGGCAAAGAGTTGATAAGAAATTAAATGTTATCCAGTATGCTAGTAAAACTCTTGATACTGCCCAGAGAAATTATGCTACCACCAAAAAAGAATTCTTAGCAGTTGTATTTGCATGTGATAAGTTCAGACCTTATATTGTTGATTCTAAAGTTACTATTCACATTGATCATGCTGCTATTAAATATCTTATGGAAAAGAAAGATGCTAAGCCTAGACTTATTAGATGGGTTCTCTTGCTCCAAGAATTTGATTTGCATATTATTGATAGAAAGGGAGCTGAGAACCCCGTTGCAGACAACTTGTCTAGGTTAGAGAATGTTCTTGATGACTCACTACCTATTGATGATAGCTTTCCTGATGAACAATTAGCGGTCATTAATGCTTCTCGTACTGCTCCACGGTATGCTGATTATGCTAATTACATTGTTGCTAAATTTATACCACCTAGTTTCACATACCAGCAAAAGAAAAAGTTCTTTTATGATTTAAGACATTACTTCTGGGATGACCCACACCTTTATAAAGAAGGAGTAGATGGTGTTATTAGACGTTGTGTACCTCAGCATGAACAGGAACAGATCCTACGCAAGTGTCACTCCGAACCATATGGAGGACACCACACTGGAGATAGAACTACACATAAGGTATTGCAATCCTGTTTTTATTGGACTCCTCTCTTCAAAGATGCTCGTAAGTTTGTCTTGTCTTGTGATGAATGTCAAAGAATTGGTAATATTAGTAGATGTCAAGAAATGCCTATGAATTATTCTCTTGTTATTGAACCATTTGATGTTTGGGGCTTTGATTATCTGGGACCTTTTCCTGCCTCTAATGGATATACACATATTTTAGTTGCTGTTGATTACGTTACTAAGTGGGTAGAAGCTATTCCAACTAGTAGTGCTGATCATAACACTTCTATTAAGATGCTTAAAGAAGTTATTTTTCCGAGGTTAGGAGTCCCTAGATATCTTATGACTGATGGTGGTTCACATTTTATTCATGGTGCCTTTCGTAAAATGCTTGCTAAGTATGATGTTAATCATAGAATTGCATCTCCTTATCACCCTCAGTCTAGTGGTCAAGTAGAATTGAGCAATAGAGAGCTCAAATTAATTTTGCAAAAGACTGTTAATAGATCTAGAAAGAACTGGTCCAAGAAACTTGATGACGCATTATGGGCCTATAGAACTGCATATAAAAATCCTATGGGTATGTCTCCTTATAAGATGGTTTATGGAAAAGCATGTCACTTACCTCTCAAACTTGAACATAAAGCATATTGGGCTATTAAAGAGCACAACTATGACTTCAAACTTGCTGGTGAGAAGAGGTTATTTGATATTAGCTCAGTAGATGAATGGAGAACCCAAGCTTATGAGAATGCCAAGCTGTTTAAAGAAAAAGTTAAAAGATGGCATGATAAAAGGATACAAAAGCGAGAATTTAACGTAGGTGATTATGTGTTGCTATTCAACTCTCGTTTAAGATTTTTTGCTGGAAAACTTCTCTCTAAGTGGGAAGGCCCTTACGTTATCGAGGAGGTCGATCGTTCCGGTGCCATAAAAATCAACAACTTCGAAGGCACAAATCCGAAGGTGGTGAACGGTCAAAGAATCAAACATTATATCTCAGGTAATCCTATCAATGTTGAAACTAATATTATCGAGACCATAACCCCGGAGGAATACATAAGGGACACTTTCCAGAGCGTTTCAGACTCCGAAAAGGAATAGGTATGTGGTACGGTAAGTAAACCGACTCCAAAACAATTCTAATGGTAATTTTTATCCGTTTTGGAATATTTAAGAATTTTGGAAAGCAAGAAGTAATCCGGGAAGGACATGAGGCCTCCACGAGGGTGGAGGGCGCGCCCACTCTTACTGGGCATGCCCCCCTGTCTCGTGGGCACCTCGTGTGCCTCCCGGACTCCGTTTTCTTGCACGTTACTTCTTTTGTTCGGTAAAAATTCATTATATAATCTCCCGAAGGTTTTGACCACCGTATCACGCAAAAATCCTCTGTTTTTGTTTCAAGCTGTTTCTGTCGCAGAATTAGAGCAATATGTCATCCCAGGATTCGGAGGGAGAAAGCTATGTTCCTGATTTCCTTGCAGGCCCTAAGGTCTACGGGGACTTGGAGCATGGTGGCTGGACCACTGAGGAAGAGGGAGACTATGAGCCTAAGTGAAAGGAGGATACGAGCTCAGACGAAGACGAAGCCCCATTACCTCAACCTGGGGACATGCATGTGCAGTTTAAAAAGTCAAGCCTCCCTGATAGAGCAAAGAAGCCAAAGATCGAGTTTATCCATTTTCGTCTCTTGCAGGAAAATAAACAGGAATTATGCAAAAGAATATTAAGCCTTGAGCAGGAGATCGATGATCTAAAGGAGCAAAATACTATCCTCGAGCGTAAATTGAGGAAGAAGCCTACATCATCAACAACTCCTTCTTCAGCACCTCCGATGACATAATCACATGGGTATGGGCACTCCCCTTGGCAACTGCCAAGCTTGGGGGAGGTGCCCCGGTATCGTATCACCATTACACTCCTATCTTTACCGTTTTACTTAGTTCGGTCCTTTTAGTAATATCTTGATCTGGTAGAATAAAGTTTTGGTATGAATTAGTTTTTGAGTTTTGCTTTGTGATCTCTTTATGTAATCGAGTCCGTGAGCTATCTATAATAAAGATTAGTGTTGAGTCAAGGGCTTTGCTATCTTGCTATGATCTTGAGAAAATAGAAAGAATAAAAAGAAATAAAAGAGTTCATATTGATCTTATGGATAGTAATGACCTCACATATAAAGAGTTTGAGGCATAAAAGTTGTTGAGAGTTGACAAACATAGTTTTGGTCATCGTTGCAATTAATAGGAAGTAATAAAGAAAGAGAAGCTTCACATATAAATATACTATCTTGGACATCTTTTATGATTGTGAGCACTCATTAAGTATGACATGCTAAAGAGTTGATCTTGGACAAGGAAGACAACGTAATGGCTTATGTTTTCTCACATCTCAGTTAAAGTATATTGTCATGGATCATCTTAACATGTTGAGCTTGCCTTTCCCCCTCATGCTAGCCAAATTCCTTGCACCAAGTAGAGATACTAATTGTGCTTCCAAATATCCTTAAACCCAGTTTTGCCATGAGAGTCCACCATACCTACCTATGGATTGAGTAAGATCCTTCAAGTAAGTTGTCATGTTGCAAGCAATAAAAATCGCCCTTTAAATATGTGTGACTTATTAATGCGGAGAAAATAAGCTTTATACGATGATGTGATATGGAAGTAATAAAAGCGACGGACTGCATAATAAAGGTTGATATCACAAGTGGAAATATAAAGTGATGTTCTTTTGCATTAAGATTTTGTGCATCCAACCCTAAAAGCACATGACAACCTCTGCTTCCCTCTGTGAAGGGCCTATCTTTTACTTTATGTCTTTTATATTATGTAAGAGTCAAGGTGATCCTCACCTTTCCCTTTTTCATTTTATCCTTTGGCAAGCGCCTCGTGTTGGAAAGATCCTGATATATATATCCAATTGGATGTAAGTTAGCATGAGCTATTATTGTTGACATCACCTAAAGGTGAATACGTTAGGAGGCGAAATTATAGGCCCCTATCTTTCTCAATGTCTGATTAAAACTCCATAACCATAAGTATTGCGGGAGTGTTAGCAATTGTAGAAGACTATATGATAGCTGAGTATGTGGACTTATTGAAAAGCTCTATCGTTGACTCTTTCCGAAGTTATGATAAATTGCAATTGCTTCAATGACTGAGATTATAGTTTGTTCGTTCTCAATGAAGTTTCTGAACCATACTTGACATTGTGAATAGATTGTTACTTGAGCATAAGAAATCATATGACAAAATCTATATATGTTGCTGTTTTGAGAATGATCATGATGCCCCCATGTCCGTATTTTATTTTTATCGACACCTCTATCTTTAAACATGTGGACATATTTTTCGATATCGGCTTCCGCTTGAGGACAAGCGAGGTCTAAGCTTGGGGGAGTTGATACGTCCATTTTGCATCATGCTTTTATATCGATATTTATTGCATTATGGGCAGTTATTACACGTTATGTTACAATACTTATGGCTATTCTCTCTTATTTTACATGGTTTATCATGAAGAGGGAGAATGCCGGCAGCCGGGATTCTGGGCTGGAAGAGGAGCAAATCTTGGAAACCTATTCTGCACAGCTCCAAAAGTCCTGAAACTCCACGAAAGTCATTTTTGGAATTATTAAGAATTATTGAGCAAAGAAAATACTAGAGTGGGCCCACACCCTGGCCAGGAGGGTGGGCCCCCCTACTGGGCGCGCCCCCTGTCTCCTGGGCCCCCTGGTGGCCCTCCGGTGCCCATCTTCTGCTATATGAAGGCTTTTACCCTGGAAAAAAATCATAAGCAAGCTTACAGGATGAAACTCCGCCGCCACGAGGCGGAACCTTGGCGGAACCAATCTAGAGCTCCGGTAGAGCTGTTCTGCCAGGGAAACTTCCCTGCGGGAGGGGGAAATCATCACCATCGTCATCACCAATGATCCTGTCATCGGGAGGGGGTCAATCTCCATCAACATCTTCACCAGCACCATCTCCTCTCAAACCCTAGTTCATCTCTTGTATCCAATCTTGTATCCAAAACCACAAATTGGTACCTCTTGGTTGCTAGTAGTGTTGATTACTCCTTGTAGTTGATGCTAATTGGTTTACTTGGTGGAAGATCATATGTTCAGATCCTTAATGCATATTAATACTCCTCTGATCATGAACATGAATATGCTTTGTGAGTAGTTACGTTTGTTCCTGAGGACATGCGTGAAGTCTTGCTATTAGTAGTCATGTGACTTTGGTATTCGTTCGATATTTTGATGAGATCTATGTTGTCTCTCCTCTAGTGGTGTTATGTGAACCGAACCGGGACTAAAGGGTCGTTACTAAAGCCCTGTACCTTTAGTCCCGGTTCGCCCAGGAATAGGGACAGATGGGGCTCCATGTGGCCGCTGCTGCTTGCCCAGGCAGGGGGGCCTTTTGTCCCGGTTAGTGCCACCAACCAGGACCAAAAGGCTTCCACGTGTCAGCACTTCAGGGGCTGGGTCTTTTTTTCTGAAAGGGGGGGGGGGTTTGGGGGGTTTGGGGGGTTTTGTAGGGTTAATTTAGGGGTTTCATATATTGTGTTAGCTAGCAAATAGAGAGAAATGTCATGTCTAATCTCCGTGCTTGGTCGACGCTACGTATAGAGAGGACTCGACACGCTAGCTAGCTAGTAAGCAAATGAAGGAAACCATTAAGTATAGAAGATCGTCATGAACATATGCACAGAGAGAAGTGAACGACCTCTCCTTCTCCAATAGATTGGTCGAACAACAAGTTTTCGTATATCTATCCGACGCTACTGGCTACATATATATATACAATATAGGATCTCTTACGTCCCCTAACATCTGAACTCAACTTCCACATGGTATTCTCCGTGTTTATCGATGACGTGGTCAAGAAAGAATCCCACAAATTCCTCTTGAATTGCTCGTATGCGATCTTGTGGTAGGAGTTCATCCCGCATCTGCCACATCTAATTTCAAGAAGGGGGTCAATACATATATATGAATGAAACTGAACACAAATCATGGTAATAAAATAAAATTGTGAATATTATTGCTTACGCACTTCATATTGTTGTTTAGAGTAGCCCCCCTCACAGGTGGTGTGGTGGATGAAATCGCAAATGTAGTGTCCACAGAAATCATTCCCGGGTTCCTGCCACAACCACTTTACAAGAAATAGAGGTCAATCAAACTGATAAGCAAGCATGCTAAATGGTATTGATGAAACTAGCTAGAATCAATGGGAGATGCACGGAACTAGGTAGGCTAGCACTTACTTTCGGGTGGTTAAATCACAGCTGCACCGGCAGTCCCGGAGCTTGTGCGGTGAACTTTTTGCAAACCCTGCCAGACAAAGAAAACAATTACTTGATATCAGGAAATGAACAAAGTTGCCGATATGGTGCGATAATGATCGATTGAACTTACTTCTCGCGCATTTTAGTCACGGTCGCATACTCCTTCGGATTTTTTCGTTTGGAGTCTATGACGGTTACCAGTCCCTGCTCAAGCTTAATCTCTAGCAGAGTAAAGTGGAAGTTACGCACGCATGCATAACTCATCAATTACATTACCATAACCTCGAGTAATAAGGGAAACCGAATATGCACAAGACAGTAACACTCACTTGTATTCTTAAGGAAAGAGTATTGTAGCTTTGTTTTGATTTCGAAGTACGATGCGAGCAAGTTGGCCTCGGTTTCTCTGGCAGAATGTTTAACACTTCATTCATCCATGAGATTTATGTTAATGAACCCAATATCACCTACTTGTCTTTTCTTCAATTCTGCGATCTTCAATCTGCATAATATAGTGAGGATAATTGTATATACATGCAATGAAAGAGCTGAGCTATATATAGAGACTTAATTAATTACAGAGAAGTAGTACTTATAAACAGTAGCAAGTGATGATTGTTTTATCGAGGGCCTTTTGATTGAAAAACTAGAAGAACTCCTCATATGGAACTAACAACACATCAATTCCAACGAGGTCGTGCTCCTCTTTAACTCTCAGCGACAAAGTATTTTTCCCAGACTTCCTGCAGATGTCCATGTACCAATCATGGAATCTTCGCATCACCAGGTCTGACGAGAGGCTTCCCGTGCTCGAATCTTAATGTGTCCACCTCCATTGTTTAAAAAAATTGCATCGTTGTCGGTCATGTAATCTCTAGGATTGGTACCGGGCAACATCCCCGAAAGATTAGCGACGATATCGCTAGACACATTGAGCGAGGGGCACGATTGCTTCGCTTGTTCGCCGAGCTGGGGAATTTTTTCCCATCTTCGTTCTGCTAGCCTTTGCCGAGCTATACTGCTAGACGCCGGAGCAGACGGAGTGGCTGCAGTTGTCTTCTTTCGTTGCTAAAGAAGCGGAGTAGCCGGAGGCAGACTGCTACGACGCGCCAGAGCAGCCGGAGCGGCGGCGTCTGTGTTCCGTCATCGCTTACGAGGCGGCGAAGGAGGAGGCGGACTGCTCGGACGCGCCGGAGCAGGCGGAGAAGGTGGCGGAGTACTACCGCCCTCACGTGCCAGAGCAGGAGGCGGGCTGCTCGGACACGTCGGAGCAGGCGGAGAAGGAGGCGACTGCCGCCCTCACGCGCCGGAGCAGGAGGCAGAGGGCCGTGATCACTCGCCGGAGGAGGAGGAGGAGGCGGAGTGCCCAGCTGACTCGCCGGAGCCCTGAAGTTCAGAAGGTTGATGTGCTCCTTCCGCAATAGACACAGAGTCTTCATAGCAAGACCTAGCTGAGTCTCCCCATCTCCTGTAGGGTGGTCAAGCTGGAGCTCCTAAAATCCCTCCGTTATTTCGTCCACCATCACAACAGCATAGCCTTGTGGAATCGGACTGTAGTGAAAAGTTGCTCCGGGTGAAGGAGGGAACACAGAGCCGACAGCCGCCTTGACTTTGAGTTGAAGCCATTGCGTCATAAGGTGGCACTAGTGTGAATCTGTGATAAAATCCACGGGGTAGCTAGGACCCGTCAAGTCAGGCTGCTGAACAAGCTCGGTGGAAGCCACGCTGCTTCTCCGCTGAGATGGCGGGGTAACTTCTGGGGCAGGATCTCGCAGCTGCTGGTTCTCAACATCTCGTTCCTCTAGCTTTCTTACCCTTGCATTAAGCTCCTGTAGTTCGCTCTGCTCCACTTTCCTCCTCCTCTCTTGGGTTTTGTAACCGCCTGCGTCGGGAAACCCAGCCTTCCACGGAACGGAGCCTGGCGTGCCTCGTATTCGTCCAGGGTGCTCAGGATTCCTGAGGGCCCTTGTGAGCTCGTCGTTCTCTCTGTCGGGAACGAACTTCCCTTCCCGCACTTCGTTGATTTCTTTCCGAAGCTTCATGATGGGTGTTGCAAGTTGCTCGTTGGTCCAGCAGTACTTCCCTGTTTCAGGGTCCAATGTTCCACCAGCCCCGAAGAACCAAGTCCTACAACGGTCTGGCCAGTGCAATGTCTCTGGTTCGACTCCTTTAGCAATCAGGTCCTGCTCAGCCTTGTCCCACAACGGCCGGGCTTTGAGGTAGCCACCTGACCCTGTGCGATGGTGATGCTCCTTCTTTGCAGCATTTGTCTTGTTAGTCGCTAACATCTTCTTACTCCTCTCCGATGTCCTGTTGGCCACAAATGCGGGCCAGTGATCTCTTATCTTCTCAAATCGGCCGGTGAATTCTGGAGTCTTGTCTTGGTCGACATACGTTGTTTTCAACTCATTCTTCCACCTCCTGAATAGATCTGCCATCTTCTTGAGAGCACAGGACTTGATCAATGGTTCTATAACTGGATTCTCCAGATCCTCCTCTTCCGGTAGGGTGAAATTTACCTTCAGCGCTTTCCAAAGATCTTCTTTCTGTCTATCTTCGACAAAAGAAACTTGAAGCTCTTCCTTCTTAGGCTCATTCCATAGCTCGATGCTGATCGGGATCATGTCCCTAAGAAGAACCCCGCACTGAGCAGAAAATGCTTCCTTGGTCCGGAGGGGTTTAATCGGTTGGCCATCGCGCACGATTTCTGTGATCGTGAACCTTTCATCCTGGCGCAACTTTTTCTTTGGGCCTCGTTTCTTTACTGAAGTATTGCTTGATCCGGAGGGCTGTATAAAAGAAGAAAGAAGAGTTAATATATGTACATACCAAAACAATTAATGCAACAATTAGCTAGTCAGCACAGGCTTAATAACTCATGCCACCCATATTCAACTGGACATATGTGGCTAGATCTTTCCTCACCACATGATGCCTGCCAAAGGAGAAAAGTAAAAAGGAATAGAGAGAAAAACTTTGACTCTTGCATAAAAGTAAAAGATAGGCCCTTCGCAGAGGGAAGCAGAGGTTGTCATGCGCTTATTTGTTTGTATGCTCAACCCCTTAATGCAAAAGAATGCCACGTTATATTGCCCCTTGTGATGGCAACTTTTATTATGCAGTCTCTCGCTTTTATTCTTTGCTATCACATGTTCGTACAACGCTCAATTTTCTCTTACACTAAATGATCTCACACTTTTAGAATAGGTGACCATCGACTTGCAACTAGGGGGGTGTGTGTGTTTATTCGTGGCCCCCAGTTTGCAACTTGACCATCGACTCACAACTAGGGTGTCTCTGTGTGTGTGTGTGTCAAGGGGTCCCCAGTTGCAAGCCGCTCATCGACTCGCAACTAAGGATGTGTGTGTGTCTTTTTGTCAAGGGGTCCCCAGTTGCATCTCAACCATTGACTCACAACTAAGGGGTCCAAAGTTGCAAGTAGCGGAGTGCGTGTTTGTTGAGGGTCCCAGTTGCAAGCCGACCATCGACTCGCAACTAGGAGCGGGACGGGGGTGGTGTATTCGTGTGTTTGTCAAGGTCCCTAGTTTTTGCGAGTCTATCATCGAGCCGCAACCGAAGAGGAGGGGGAGAAGTTTGTTTGTACAAGCCCCTGTTGCTAGCCGAGCATCGACTTGCAACTAGGGGGAGGGGGAGGGGAAATTTTGTTTCTGTACGAACCCTTATTTTTTTGCATGTCAACCACTGAAATCACGATTGAGAGGTGCCGGTGTCTGTGTGTGTTTGTTGAGGACCGATTCAACCAGTTCCAAGTCGATGCTCGACTCGCATTTTTTTTACAACTATTTCCATTTTTTTGATAGATTTTTTTCCTTTTTTGATGGAACAAATCAAAGGATTTTCTACTTTGTTTTTAATATAACTACATTTTGTAAAAAGAAATATATAATCCCTAGTCTTTACTATGATCAATATTCTATAATAATTATTAAAGTATTTTTTTATATCAAATATTCTTACATGGTATGATCCCGTGTATGTTTTTTACACAAACAACCTTTTGTGTAGGAGCATAAAGGCCAATTTTTGAACTCAACTGCATTATAATTTTTTCTGAGGGTTTTTCTGCAAGATGTCCAAAGTTTGCAACGGATAACACCAGGTTGTGCGGCTCTGCTTCTATCTCTTTTCGGCCGCCACTGTTTGAATCGGTGGGAGAGAAGCTGGGCAGAGTCGGGGGTGTGTACATCAAAGACGATGGCCTGTGATGTCGCCGCCGACGAGCCACCCGCCATCCACACCATATTGGAGCTTCGCGCGCTCGACAAGGCCCCGCCGTCTGCCACGTCCAGGAGCCCCGCGTGCCCGACAAGTCCCCCACCGTCTGCACCGTCCGGGAGCTCCGCGCGGGCGACGCGCCGTCCGCCATGGGCAGGGCCCCCGATCTCTGCGCCGGTGACACAGAGCACGCGACACACGATCGAGTAAGACCAAGTCCACATCACGCTATCTCGATTATGTTTTTTTTTCATTTGTAGGCAGAGTTCCACTTTGGTTCCACTCTGTTCAACTCAGCGCCGCGAATTGAACTGTAGAATGCGTCGTCTTGCTGGTGAATTTTGTGTAGGTCACGTTGGAGTAGGGGGTTGGGCAGCAGGGGGATGAGGATTTTGATTCATTGAGCCAGGATTTTCTATTTGATTGAAGTCTGTATCTGCTAGAGAAATTGTACAGCAAGTCTGAATTTGTTAGATTCAGAGTACCATAGCATTTCTGAACTTTTTTATAGTGTGCTTATGTGGCAAGGGGGGTGATTTTAGGTGTTTATCCCTAGGAGGGGCTTTTTATGGTGATCAATGTGTTTGAACAGACTAGCCGTTCAGCCATCTCAATGCCATTGCAGCACAAACACCAGCACCTAAGCTACTTGTATGTGCAGATGTCCCAGTTGTCCTTGTTTTGATTGGCTTATTTTATGGAACATCATTCTCTGTGTAGATGACATCACAATTCACAACAATGTACTACTTAGTACAGCCGGGATGGTTACCGGATTACTTATGACACTTTTTTTCAAAAAGGCCCAACAATGACAACCAAAACAAACAACGACAAAAAAAACTAACAAGGTAAAAAATGACAATAAAAAAGGACCGTTATTGTGTTTTTTTACCTAGGATAAGGATAGTGCAGGCCTGCCAGGGAAACGGGATGGGACAAGAAAAAGGGATGTCATGCATACGTCATCTGAATAAGACCATTTTATGTCTCATTCGAATGAGTTCCAGGCGCTCCCATTATTGTTTTTCATGTCTGCAAAGTCTCCCTATCTGCCTTATATTATAGATAGATAGATAGATGGATCAAACAAGTCAAAATCTGCTACGGCTAACAAGGGAAACACACGAATAGGAGGACGCGATCACATCCTAATAATTTATACTAACTACTGTATATCACAAGGGACACAAATAAACTTTGCTAATACTAATAAATAAAAAGAGTTCCTTTTGGATCTGAATCCAGATGGAAACCGAGCCCATTCCTTTTCTTTCTAGCACGATTACACATGGAAGGAATCCCGTGAGCCCAAGGACATACCCTACCACTGGGCGGAGGAGGAAAGGGCCGCCGGCGGGGAGTGGTTGTCGCTGGCGGCGGCGGCGGCCGAGAAGGGCTCAGCTGGCGGCGGCCTTCCCAAAGGAGATCGGGTCAGTTAGGGTTTTTCTTTTTTTCACAACATGGCCTCCCTCGACCACGACAAAACCTGCAAGCACTGTATTAGACGAAACGGGCTAAACGTTGTTAATTCAGTTCGGTCTGGGCTTTACCCTTTTGTGTCTGGTTTCGGCCCATGGATGCCTGGTTTCTAGTTACTCAAAAAAAGGACAACTGGTTTCTCGAAATAAAATAAAATTGGTAGGTCGAAAATTTGAAGAAAATAACCCAAATTTGAGCAATTTTGCAACAACTTCCCTTTTATTACCTTTTGGTCACTCATCTGCATCAAAAATGGCAAAATATAACCTTTCTTTACAATTAGTTAGGTCGAACATTTTATCTAGGCCCTGCAAAAAGAACATTTTATCTACGAATAAAGTGTGCACATGGGCAAAATGGACAAGAATAACCTAGAGGCGAAACAAATTCACATAATAAAATCTCCTCAAAAATTATTTGACAGAGGTAACCCTTTCGGGTAGCGTCCAACTCGTGGATGCTATGCTTTGTGCCGTAGCGCTATTCTGATGGGCGATACACGCCTTTGCCAGCGTGGCGTCACGGGGCCAGGATGGGCCCCACCCCTGGCTAAGTAGCGCCTGAGGCTCGGGCGCTATCCTACCTCGCATGGGGCCTCTCTGTCAAGCGCTATACTGCCACTTAGTAACCGGCGCGAGCCGGCCCTCCCGCCCGCTCGCACACCCCTTCCACAAAGAAAGAGGATGAGAGGGGTGGCCGCGGTTTCCTATCTCTCCCCAGGATTTGAATTTTTTTTCTCCGTGGATTTCAACTCTAGTCCCTACCACAAGGTATTCTCCGCCGCATCCCTCCTTTTCATGTGAAAAATCCTTGCCATTGTTTATCCTTGTGCAAGTTAATTTGGGTGAAACCCTAGCTAGTTCTTTATGGATTCAAATTTTCTATGAGAAACTGAAATAATGTGGCGGTGATTTAGGCTTTGTAGACGAGTTGTAATCATAGGGGAACATGTGTGTTGTTGATTTGTATTGTGAATCATGTTGCAGAGGATTTTGTGTCTATGTATGAAATAATACTCACAAAAGCCTTGTGCACCAGCTCATTCCGATTGTGCACCGGCTCATTCTTCTTGCCGTACAAGCAGTGTATCCGGGGTTCACCCCTGCTTGTGAATAAAAATGTGTCGCTATTTCTCGCACACAACGCTGTCCCGTTTTGGAACGACCGACCTTATTCTGGGCGCAAGGAGCCAAATGCCGGGGTCCGAGGATGAGAGCGGACGCCAAGGCCAAGTCCTAACAACATCTTTAGCAGACCCCGTATAAAGCCGCGACCGTAAAATAACCGCCAAAATACGAGTCGGCGCGGAAAATCCCGCCCGACCAGACCCAGCAAACACGTTCGACCCGTATGTTTTTTGAGGGGCGCGACAAAATCCCATCCTCAACCCGCGAAAACGCAGGTTTTTGCCCCGCCCCTACGGTGCCCCGTATCCCAGGAAAGCGGTTGGCGGGAGGGACATTTCAGCCTGCGCTCTTTCCCCACCCCCTTCCGCCGCCGCTCGCCATTGGTTCCGCCCGTCCGCCGACGGTGATTCCGGCCAAACCTGCGGACGCAAGCGGGCCACGGGGGCGCCCCTACCCTCTTCCGCCGAGCCGCTGCCCCGGCTCCCCGGATCCGCCGATCCGAGTCGCCCCTAACCGCCGTCGCCACCCGGGATCCGCTGCCCACGAGCCACCCCTAGTCGTCGCCGCCGCCTCCGCATCCCCTGTCGGAGAGCCACCGCCCCGAGCAGCCGGTGTGTATGTACTTGTGCTAGTGCCGATCGGTATACGTTGTTAATTAACGCGGCATGCGTGTTTGTGAATTTAGATGGAATTGAGCCCGTGCGAGAAGTTTTTACTAGACGATTCGTCTGATTCGGACGACTCGGATGTTGAGACGCTGCTTGTCAACTACTGCCAGCAGATGTTGGTGATGGCCCTTGCCGTCAAGGAGCACGAAGATGAGAACCGAAAGAGGCGGCGATGATCGACCGTCGGACGTCTTTGCATTCCTCAAAATCGCCATCTCGAAAACGAGATATTGATGCAAGACTACTTCACGGACAGTCCAACATATCCGCCGCACCTCTCCCGAAGAAGGTATCGAATGCGCCGATCCCTCTTTGTGAAAATTGTGCAAGCTTGCGAGGCCAATTGTCGGTATTTTACTCAAAGAAGAAATGCTGCTGTTGACACCACATTTTGGCATGACATAAAAGGCAAATAAGATGACCTCGAGTGAAAGGGTTTTCAGCGTGAAAAGTTTCACGTCGCCGAGTGGAACAACTTTGTTGTTTCGGTTATCGTCATCCGACCTTATCTTAGGGACCGAAATTGTACTCCGAGTGGCAGGATTTAGTGTTCTGAGTGGTTTTCGGCCGATCACACTTTCAAGACGGCCTCGGATGAAGGAGCACTCTAAAGGAAATGTCTTCGTCTTGTCGAGGCAATCGATTTTGATATATAAATTATCTCAATCCTAGTTCATATGCAAAAGTTAGAGACAATACACTACAGACCGAACCTAAACGAAAATATGGCGCGAAGTACCAGACACCCTGTCTGATGGGTCGCGTGAGCAATTAGGCCCTCAAGATGGCCTTGAATCGAAAATCCTTCAACACGGAAAAGTTTCGTCTCGTCGAGAAGATCGATTTTCATATATAATATGTCTCAATTCGAGGTCGTATGAGACCTGGAGAGACAAATCAAGATCAGGCTATGTTTTCAGTCGGGAATTCCGAGTGAAAACTTACCGATCGAGTGAAAGTTTGCCGTCTGGGTGAACTTATTTTCATCCGAGTGAAAATATTGTTATCCAAGTGAAAAGATTACCATCGGGATGAAAGCTTGCCGATTGAGTAAGAGATTGCCTTCCGAGTGAAAATATAGTCATCCGAGTGAAAGATTGTCTTCCGAGTGAAAATTTTGCCATCCGAGTGAAAAAGTCCAGTCGGACGATCCGAGTGAATGACTCTACAATCCGAGTGGATGAGCTCGAATCCGAGGGAAACTGAACATGTGCCCGAAAGTTTATCAAGATTACCTCGGATGGAGAAGTGTTCAATACGGAAGTTGTGCATATTGTCAAAACGGTAAACTTTGGTTTTGGAGTCATCATCATCAGAGATAGTATATGGCCTGCAAATTCACTACGAGACTCGGACAATCCAGTCTGCTGCAAGACCGAGTCCGACTGGAAGGTAAAGATGACCTCGAAAAGTATTCAAGATGGCCTTATTTGAAAAAGTGATCAACATGAGAGTTGTTCGTATCGTCAAGGCGCACACGTTTGATATTTGGGTCGTCTTGATCGGAGATCATATGCAAGCTCGACGGCCCGCGCAAGGAGGAAGACAGAAGTTGGGCCAGATTCAGACTGAATCCGAGTTGGAATAGAACTAGGACTCTAGGACGTGAATTGATGTAATTTTTTGTAAGGAAATCCTAGATGAATCCTTTACTTGTACGGGAAGTCCAGCCGCCTCTTATATATGTTGGGGTGATGGTCGATTGAACAAAACCAATCGAACCAATCAATCTATTACACTTTTGTGTTCATCTATCTTTATCGCCTACCCTTGTATCTTTCTTTCTCGTTCTTCATTCGTTCTTCGCATTGGAGGGCAGCGATCCATGAGGCTCTAGGGGCGAGCGAATCAACCTAGGGCAGCCCATAGCCGCCGCAATCCCTGACGGGGTCCCTCCCGGGCTTGTGGGGTTTCGGGTCTTCAAAAGCGCCCGCCGACTGTCCTGCGTATCGCGCTGTCAGTCGGGTCTCCTTCGACGTGAGTTGTGGTGCATCACCCCCTGCGTAGAGGGTACACGTGACGTGTTCGTGTGTCAACAGCTGCGGGCTTGAAGGGATTTAGTGCATATCAAAAATCTCGGCAGCTATGTGGGTAATTGCATACGGCATTCCGGCTGACTATGCCGATGAGTACCTTCGCATTGGTGAAGATGCTACAATTGAGTCGGTGCGTAGGTTTGCCAAGTGATCATCCGTGTCTTTGGTCCTGAATATCTTCGGGCACCCAACGAGGAAGACACAAAAAAATTGATGGCAGCTAATGATAGAAGAGGTTGGCCTGGCATGCTAGGTAGCATAGATTATATGCATTGGACATGTAAAAATTGCCCAAAGGCATGCCAGGGAATGTATTGTGACAAGTCTCGTGATGCAACAATTTTGCTAGAGGCCGTAGCATCCGAGGATTTATGAATTTCGCATTGCTTTTTTGTTATGCCGGGTACTCTCAATGATATCAATGTGTTGTAACGGTCTCATTTGTTTGCTAGGCTTGCTCGTGGTGATGCTCCTGTTTGCAACTACGCTATCCATGGGCATGAATACACAAAGGGGTACTATCTTAGAGATGGTATATACCCTCTTTGGTGCACATTTTTCAAGAGCATCAGAGAGGCCCAAACTAGGAAATAATGTGAATTCACAAGGGTACAAGAGGCAACCCGAAAAGACATTGAAAGAGCATTCAGGGTTTTGCAATCTAGTTTTGCCATTGTTTGTGGTCCTGCTCGTTTTTGGGACAAGTGAACCTTGAAAAACATCATGACATGCTGTGTTATTCTTCACAATATGATAATCGAAGATGAGATAGGCATGAACTTGGAGTTCTTCTACTACAATGTGGGTAGCCGTGTCAAACCAGTTAGAGACCCTAATCGCACTAGAGCTTTTCTTCAGACCTACAAGGAGATTGAACATGCAAACACCCACTTTTAGCTTTAGGAGGATCTCATTGAGTACCATTGGCAAAGGGCTGGCCAGTAACACATTCCATTTTTCCATTCATTTTCATTTAATTCATTTGTGATTTGTATTCGGGACAAGTTTTGTATTGAATTATTCAGTTTGCTTCGGTGATTTGAATAATTATATTAATTTGGATAATTGTTGTATCGTCAAATTGACATTTTTCCTTATATTGCAAATTAGCAATTCTGAATATGTGCATATGTGTCAAATTCAGATAAAACCGCAAACGACTTTGCAGGCCGACGCGGTTGGGCACAGAGTAAGACACCGCATAGCGGAACTGTAAAATGGAATATCCGCGAGTATTCCTTTTTACAGTTCGGTTTTGCGGGGTCTGACTCTGCGCCCGCCCGCGCCTTTTTCGATGATCTGTAAACGTGTTTTGTGTGTCGGCGTTATACGGGGTCTGATAGAGATGCTCTAAGTCTTTCACAGCTCCCGGAAGCAAAACTAGCTGCTAGAGTGCATTGTTCCGTCATCCAATTTTGACCGAGTCAACAATTTCTCAAAGCTCTCTCATCCAATTCTTTTATTCTATACACTATGCTTCTTAATTTTTGAAGGCGCATAATTAATTGAGGTATTCAATTTAGATTTGGGTCATCCAGTTTTGACCTGGTCAACAATTTCTCAAGCTACCCCATTAAATTCTTTTAGTTCACTATGTTCCCTGATTTTGAAGCTCTTTCATTCAGGTATTCAATTTTGTATTTGGTTTACGATTTTAACTGTGCCAATGATTTTTCAAATCAATCACCAGCAACCGGCTTATAACAACATAATAATCCGGTGCACCTTCCCACCACCTGGAAAAAGAAGTGTCATCATGTGATATTGTAGCACTAATATAGTACATATGCAGCCATCGACACAAAAATTTCCCCACATAAATATAGCTTGGTTAGCGTATAACACATAATCACACCAGGAAAGGCCCACCAAATCAACGCGTTATGAATAAAAATAAAACACACTATCATCTCCCGCACCCGCCAAACTAAATATTCCATCAGTTTCAAATATAAGGGGTATTAGTTTTTTAGAAAGTGAAAATTATTTATCTTTGACCAAGTTTAGAGAAAAAATATCGACATCCATAATATTAAACAAAAAAGGTATATAAATTCATTTCGTGATGAATCTAAAAATACTGATTTGATATTATGGTTTTTGACATATTTTTGTATAAATTAATCAAATAGAAAAGGTTTGCCTTTTCAAAAAGGCAATATACCTTATATGTTTAAAGAGAGTGATTATTTGTTGAGAAACCCAACAACACGAATGACGTAACAAAGCGCGTCGAACCTTTCTAGTTCAGATGATTTTCAAAAGAAAAGTACTGATGGTCCTCCATGATGCATGGCCATGTCAGAAGTAGATCAGTAGAATTTTATCAGGAATGACCCCGTGCATGCATTCCTCGTAACATTTACTTGAACCATCGAAAATAAAGCTTTCTAGCTAATCCCTTGGCACCAATTTGTGGTTGGATAAAAATAAGGAGGAATGGCCACCGTGCACCCAGATCGACATGTATGTCACTTACAACGTGGGGTTGTCCATGTATCTCTCATGGCCACACTTTTTCTCCTAAGCATGCTATTTAACCGGACAATGGCCAGAACTCCATCCAAAAACCATCATCTCCTCATCAACAACCTCCTTCTCAACCCGTCATACGTACCTTGTGGAAGTAGTCTCAAGAAAGAATGGCGCTGAATACTAGGAATGCAATCGTTGCCGTTCTCCTCCTCGTCGTGATGGTCGTGGCGGTCTCAACACCAGCAGTAACTGCCCAAGAGGACTGCTGGGACAAATGTTTCAAGGATTGCAAGGCAAAAATGGAAATGGAAGTGTGCAACCAAAAGTGCATTGACTTTTGCAAGTATCAAGCTGGAGCCGGAGAATATGTTAAGATGGCTGGCGATAAACTCAAGGAGGCCAAAACTGCCTCTCCAGAACAGGCCACTAAACTCAAGAATGAAGCTACCACCTACTTAGAACGTGCCAAAGTCCTCAGCGATAAAGCCGTGACCCCGTGAGTGTGAGTGCGCGCTCTTTTGTCTATCGGTGTCGCTGCTGTTATGGTGTCTATGGATGTTTTATTTATTTACTATTAAATTGTCGCGGTTGCATCCCATATTTTTTGGTTTCTTTCATTTTTGTCTCTTTGTTAACAGACCGTCTTTTGTATTATGACGACATGCTTGTTCCAGTGACTCCCTTTCTCTGTTTTTTTTGTCGAGATTACTCATGTATAATGGTTTTCCATTGATGTGGATACATAATAATAAAGATTCTTGCTTCCTTTTTAATGCCATATTCTCCTATTTTATCTGCATGCAACAAGGATTGGAAACTTGAGGATGTGTGAAAACAATCCGTCTACATTCAACAACAATTTAGGCACGCATATTCTAGAAAAGTATCCGTGCAAGTTGTTGCACCTTTTTTCAGAAAATGTTGTTCATATATATATCTAAAAAACTATCACCCTGGCATTCACATGTTTTCCTAAAAACATCATGTAAGTTGCCTGTGCGTTGTAAAAGAAGAAATGGAAAACACTAGGAAACCACATAAATTAAACAGTTTTTCCTAGGAAATACTCGCACGCGAAAACATGGTGGCTGAGAAAAAACAGGGCATCTATAATCCCCACAGCCACGGAGGCAATCGCGCTTAGTCTTATTATTATTTTCAAGACCGATGCTTTCGACCGGCTCAAGACCGATGCACCGCGGTTTGGATAAACAGAATATTTCCAGTCCGGTTGGGGAAAAACAACTGTACCGCTAAAATTACACAAGAGGGTTATGCAAAGAAGTGGTAGCCCAGTGCGAAAATTTCTTGTTACATTTTTTTCTCTTTTGAGAACCCGTTACCAAATAGGAAAACTTGGCACCTCAAATTCCGTCTTGGAATATTTTCGTTTCTGCTAAAGGAAGAGAGAACCTGGCACCACACATCCTGCCAGGGAATATCTTCACCTTTGCAGTTTCATCAGGGAGTATTTTCAGCTTTGGCATTTGAACCTGAGGTGATTTAGGTGGAACAAATTGCCTCTGCCCACAACATTATTATTTTATAGTTCATTACACATTCAGTTATGCTCTATCTATACCGGCCCATTGTCTTGGATTTTCAGAATGTGTTAATCGGTTGCTCCATTCTGCAATACATCTGAACAAGAGACACATGTTTTTCTTTTCTTTCGAACTGGGGCTCATCCAGCTTCCATTTGATACTGTTAATGGAAACAACACCATACAAGCTTGACAAAGCTCTATATGGACTGAAACAGGCTCCCAGGGCATGGTACTCACGACTAATTAAGTCAGAAACTGCAAACACTTGGTTCGTTCCTTCAAAATCCGACACATCCGTGTTCATTTACAATAAGTCAAATACCACTATATTTGTTCTTATTTACGTTGATGATATCATTGTCACAAGTTCATCTGATGAAGCTGTGACAGGTTTGTTAAAGGATCTAAGTGCTGAGTTTGCCCTTAAGGATCCGGGAGACCTACATTTCTTTCTAGGAATTGAAGTTAAAAAACATGGAGACAGTCTTCATCTCTCTCAGGAAAAGTATGCCACTGATCTGGTAAGGAGAGTTGGGTTGCAAGGATATAAGCATGCACCAACACCACTATCTAGTACAGAAAAACTGTCACTTGGTGAGGGAGAACCCTTGAGTGAGGAAGATATATAGTACCAGATATAGAAGTTTAGTGGGAGCACTTCAGTACATAACTTTAACAAGGCCTGATATTTCTTTTGCTGTCAACAAAGTACGTCCGTTTCTTCATGCTCCCACCAAAACTCATTGGACTGCTGCAAAACGCATAGTGATATATGTGAAAGATACTATGAATCTTTGTCTTACCTTCAACAAGTCCTCTTCCACTCTTGTTAGTGCTTTTTCTGATTCTGACTGGGCAGGATGTCCAGATGACAGACGCTCCACTGGTGGTTTTGCAATATTCTTTGGGCCAAACTTGATATCCTGGTGTGCAAATAAAGAAGCCATGGTGTCAAGGTCAAGTACAGAAGTTGAGTATATAGCACCAGCTAATGCGACAATAGAGATTATATGGGTTTAGTCCATGTTGAAAGAGCTTGGTGTGAAGCACACTCGAATTCCATGTCTATGGTGTGATAATCTCGGTGCTACTTATCTATTTGCTAATCCAGTCTTTCATGCCAGGACGGAACACATTGAAATAGACTTCCACTTTGTTCGAGAAAGGGTAGCTAATAAGCAATTGGAGATTCGTTTTGTGCATTCACGAGATCAGGTTGCAGATGGATTCACAAAGGCATTACCTACAAGGAGTCTTGAGGAATTCAAGCGTAATCTCAACTTAACCAAGTTGTGATTAAGGGAGGGTGCCAAACGACACATATTGCATCGTGTGATAGCCGGCTCCACTCCTTGTAACCGAAGACTACAGATAGGGATAGAGATATAGGTAGTTTATATTCTCTGTTATCTCTTGTAACTAGATACCTCTTCCTTCCTTCCCAAGTCTGTAACCCCAACAACTTGTATGCTGTCCAAGGAGTGGCGCCCCAGGTTATATAACATGCAAGCGTCGCCCAGAGCTAGGGTACGACGTTTCCCGCAGGGCTCATCCAGGTTCCATTTGATGTTGTTAATGGAAACAACATCATAAACACACAAAATGCAACAAAATGGTAAATCAGAAGCCTCCACACGCGGGCCTACTAAAAGGTGATTTTGACACCTTTCTGGGAGGGCTAGCAAGGTGGGTACAAGCGAGTACGTAGTTAGCATTTTGGGCCGTGTGGATGTGGAGTTCTTGCATGTAACCATCTTGTAAGAATATTGTGGATGGGGTCGTTTCTCTCCTCCTTTAACACATGATACACACATTCATGCGATGTCTAGAAAAAAAGCCTCCACTAATAACAGGAAAAACCCACTGAAACGCACGCTATCGTATCGACAAACATCCTTATGAGGTGAAAAAAACCTGGCGAGACTCTGACGGAGTAGCAAAGGTGCCCAAACATCAACGTCTATACCTGACGCAATAGGCAAACAAATGAATGAAATGATGCAGTCGTTTGAACCTCAAAACACAGTCATTTCAGAATCTCAAGACTGATGCCTTCGACCAACTCAAGACCAGCGGAAGGAGTTGGATCAAGAAAGTGCCCTTTAGTTTGTGGTCGGCCTACACCACCCTGTGCAGGATCACAGAGGAAATCTGTTGGGGCAAAACCTTGCCCTAGCTCTTCCTCGAGTCTACCTCTCCCTCTCTGTCACCTCACTCTAGCATAAACTGATCAGAGGAAGAAGAAAGCGAAGAGTTCTTTTGAGAACTCGTGCGGGGAATATTTTCCTGGCACCTCACTTTCGTCCGGGAATATTTTCGGTTCTGCTAAAGAAAGAGAGAACCTGGCACCACACATCCAGTCGGGGAATATCTTCACCTTTGCAGTTTCATCAGGGAGTATTTTCAGTTTTGACATTTGAACCTCAGGTGATTTAGGGGGAACAAATTGCCTGTGCCCACAACATGATGATTTTCTAGTTCATTACACATTCGGTTATGCACTATCTACATACATTGTCTTGGATTTTCAAAATATGTTAATCCGTTGCTCCATTCTGCAATACATCTGAACAAGAGAAACATGTTTTTCTTTTCTTTCGAACTGGGGCTCGTCCAGCTTCCATTTGACACTGTTAATGGAAACAACACCACACACACACAAAACGCAACAAATGGGAAATCAGAAGCCTCCAATAATGCTAGGAAAAACCCACTAAAACGCGCGTTATCTTGGCGACGAACATCCTTATGAGGCAAAAAAAAACCTGGCGAGACACTGACGGAGTAGAAAAGGTGCCCAGACTTCAACGTCTACACCTGACGCAATAGGCACACAAATGAATGAAACGACGCTGTCGTTTGAACCTCAAAATGCGGTGCAATCGTTTCAGAATCTCAAGACCGATACCCGCAAAAAAAGAATCTCAAGAGCGATGCCTTGGACCAGCTCAAGGCGGCTTCACACGAGCAACCAGGCCTTGTGTAATCGAAAGAGAAGAAACAGAGCTGTTTATTTATTAATTAGCGAAGTTTGTGTCCTGAGACGTAGTTAGTAATCATTAGGACTAGAAGAATACACGCGCCTTGCCGTGCCGTTTTTTATGTTTTTCGTTTTTCTTCTAGTGTGATCAGAGTCCTCGTATTCTTGTGGTGCCCTTGTTAGGGCATCTTTAATGGAGAGGCGCCTATTTAGGCGCTTAGTAATAGGAAAATATAATTACTAAAGTTGAGTTGATGCAGGCATCTGTTGGGCCAACGCACGAGCGCCTAACTGAGCGCTAATAGAATTTATTTTTCTTGGAAAGAATATCCTTATCGCTGGTTAAAGGGGGTCATACGAACAGAAAGGAAACAAGCGCCCGACGACCGAACTAGCATCGATGCCAGCCCCAATCCCTGGATCGAATAGGATTAGCCCAAAACTGCCCGGAATAGAACCCAGACGCCTAGCCTAAGCGCCCCCGTTGTAGATGCCCTTAGCGGACTAGCCGTAGGAGGTTTCAACTTCTTCGATCCATCTATAATAAGGCCAATGGGAGACTTTGCGGGCACAGGAAACAATAATGTAAGTGTTTTCTTTGTTAGAGTTATATTAAGTGATGTCTTTTGGCCTATTGCATTCTAGTCTCTTGGCATCCTGTTGTAGCCTTTTGGCATCCTCATGTATGTGTATATATGTTGGCTCATTTGTTTTTGGAGGTTTTTCTGTGTGCGTTTAGGGTTTGTGTTTTTCTATAAAGACGAGACGGCGGCGGCTTCCTGAAGTTGGAATAAGATTCTTCCCGCCTAGTCCCCGTTCTGGTGGCGCGTCTAGCATCATCGGAGGGCATGTGGAGATGTGTCTCCGACGGACATCACAGGATTCGGTCGGTGTTTGTCTTCAGTGGATCCACATGGATCTGGCCTTCGTTAGTATGTGTTCTTGTGTCTTTAGATTGGATCCTTCTGTTCTACTCTTCTCTTCATCGGCGGCGATTGTTGTTCTGGTGCGTTGGTCCTCTTGGGCCTTAGTACGACGATTTCCCGACTATCTACCACAACAAGGTTTGCCCAGCTCCAGTGAGGGAGGGGCGATGATGGCGGCGCGCCTTCGGCTCGCTCCAGTGCTTTTAGTCGTTGCTAGGTGGTCTATGGACTTGGATGTAATTCTAGTGTTCTTTGTACTGCTTTGAAGATGATGAATAGATTGGAAGTTTATCCCGCAAAAACAAATAATATAAGTTGCTATTCCCAACATGGTATTAGAGCTCTAAGTATTATTTTTCCGCACACGCAACTCGTGCTGCTCCCGATCCAAACTCCTACACGGCCGCCGTTGTTCTCATTCCTTCCGGTCGTGATTTTGTTTTTGCCTGCGTCCATCTTCAGCTACAGGAACTTCCCATCCAAGTTAGCTTGTTGATCCAGCAGCTGGCTAGTTGTTGCCCTCCCGCGGAATCCATTGTTAATCAATTTGGTCCCGATCGATTTGGCCCTGGCAAGTACAATTGACAAGAATGACCACCTCTGAATCAAAATAGCACAAAAGACCAGTTGAGCCGTGGCAGCAGGCCCGACAAGCGACACGTGTCACTTGCCGCCACAGCCAAAAGCGGCAGGGCCTGCCGCCGCAGCGTGTAGCGGCACCACTTATGTCACAGGTTTTGAAGTGATGCGGGAACGGAAAACGGGAATGGGCGTTGTCATTGCACCTGCCGGCTAGGCATGTGGCGGCAGGTTGCTGCATGTTGTACGTCATGAAGCGCATACACGTCCAGTCCTATAGCATGCATGCATGTGCAGTCTGCCTCGTGTATGTCTAGTCCTATCATGCATACTTTCCTCTCTCTCTTGCTACATGCGCATTCCTCTTTCTTTCCTAGCACATACCTTCTCACTCACACACATCGCAGCATGCAGCAACAGGCCTGCTGCCACAGCCTCCGGCGGCAGGTGCCATGTCTATACCCATTTCCCGTTTTCCGTTCCCGCATCATTTCAAATCTTGTGATATATGGGGTGACACATGTCGCACGTGGGCTTGCCGCCACGACTTAGCTGGTTTTTTGTGCCATTTTGATCCAGTGATGGTCTTTTTTGTCTATTGCAGTCGTCGGGTAGTCTTTTTGAACAAAAATTCTCGCGTGGAATCGGCTGGATAATATTGGATCCGATCGGACTTGGTCTCAATCGATCCAGCCGCTGGCCGCTCGTCCTCCTCCAAGGACGCTGCCGGCCGTGGGCCTCGTCCGCGCCGCCGCTGCTTTCTGTGGCTGCCGGCCACCGGCCTCGTCCGCGCGCCGCCGCTGCCTTCTGTGGCCACCAGTAGTCGACCCCGTCTGCGCCGCTGCTGCCGACCGCTGGCCTCGTCCGTGCCACTGCTGCCTTCTGCAGCGCCACCGGTCGCCGGCCCCCTTTGCGCTGCTGCTACCGGCTGCCGGCCCCGTCTGCGGCGCTGCTGTCTTCCGCGGCTGCCTGCGGGGCGCTCACGTGGTTACGTGAGTGGCTGCTGTCGTTTCTTGTCCGGGTGTCTACTGCTCCAGATCGCGACTCTGTCTAATCGATTTGGTCCTCGTTCGGCTGGCTTTTCGTCTGATTGATCTGCTGCTGGTTCTGGCCGCTCTCATCTTGGCCAGATAAGTCTTGGGTGACCTTTGCTATTCTAAAAAAAGACAAAAAAGGAGCACCATGTCTTTGGCGTCATCGGGCTATGTTGCCATCCCGCGCTGCCCGGTGATATTCGATGGGGCTAACTATGTTGAGTTCGTTGCCTTTATGTGCATTCACATGCATGGCATTCGTCTCTCGGGTGTTCTTTCTAGTGAGGTCCCCCGTCCTCCGCGCCCAGTACCTCCTGTGGCTCCTACCCCACCGCCGACGCCACCAGCTCTTGACGCAGACGCTTCTGATGCTGATAGGGCTACAACCAGGGTTGCTGTTGATGATGCGACTGCCGCTTATGACCAGGAGGTCTTGGATTATTCAAATGCTCTTTATGTTTATCGTGACGATCTGGCTTCTTACACTGAATGGCGTGATGATGACGCTCGTGCTGCGACTGTTCTCACTTCCAGTGTTTTGCCTTAGTTTGCTTCTGAGTTTATAGGCCTCGGTACTGTCTTTCAGATGTGGACTCATCTTCATCAGCGCTATAAGCCCTTTGGTGATGCTCTCTACTTGTGTGTGGTCCTTCAGGAGCATGCTCTTCAGCAGGGAGACTCCACTATTGATGAGGTCTACACTCAGAGTTCTGCTTCTGGCGCCAGCTTGACTCGCTTCGCACTACTATTTGTGGCACTTGCTCGTGTTGCCAGACTATGAGGTCAGACTTGGAGTTTCAGCGCGTCTATGAGTTCTTGTCACGGCTCCGTGGGGAGTTTGAGCCTCGACGTGCTCAGTTGTTTGCTCGTGGCCGTGTTCCTATTTCCGAGGTGTTTTCTCAGCTTCATGTTGAGGAGACTCGCCTCCGTGGTGCTTGTTAGCTTCATATTCCCTTTGTGCTCGCTGCTCGAGCTGCTACTCCACCAGTGTCTTCTCGCTCCAGTGCTCCGCCGTTACTGCCCACTCCTTCGGGTAGTGAGGCCCGCTCTTGTGAAGGCCGCTCTCATACTCGTACTCATAGTGACTACTGCAACAGGGATGGTCACCTCGAGTCTGACTGCTTCAAGAAGAAGCGTGCACTACGGGAATCTGCTTATTTGCCGTCTGCCATGGTAGACGCCAAAGGCCCCAAAAGCGAACGGCAAAGGCCTTTGCCGTCTGTCACCGACGGCAAACCTGCCCGGCAAAGAGAGCGACTGTAACCAGGTTATTTGCCGTCTGCTTCCTTAAAGCAAAAGGCAAAGGCACTTTGCCGTCGGTGGTGGACGGCAAAGAATATGGACGGCAAAAACCGTGCGTTAGCCACGTCAGGTGGCTAACGATATCCTTTTCCCTTTGCCAGCTGACGGCAAAACATGCTCCGACACGTCACCCCACGTGCCTGGCATGACATGTGCCATCCAGCTGCGTCGCTCGGTGAAACAGATGCGCGTTGCCCGGTCAAACTACAGCGTCTGCCACCCCCTTGATGACCTGTCCCGTCGACAGCCGCCTCGCCTTCCACCCTCCCCCCCGCCGCCCCGTCCCGTCGTAAGGCGCCGGCATTAATGAGCAGTAATGCCAGCGCCGGCCCAACCGCCCGACACCCGTCGCCCGGACGGCTATAAGAACCCACCCCGGCCGCCGTCCCCCCACACCCGACCTCACAACCCGACTCCTGCCGCCGACGAGAACCAGCGCCGGTGATGGGCTACCACCATGGCTGCAGCAGGGCTGGCGGCGACGACAACGCCCCAAGCTCCTGGCCGTCGAGCCTCGGAAACCCGGAGACGGCGGAGCTCTGCTGATACTGCCTGCTCGTGCCGCCGGGCTACCGTCTTCCCCGGCAGTGGCACATCTCCACCGACGGGTACCCGAAGCTCGGTCCCGGCGCGACGGTGGAGGAGCTTCGGACCCACATCGGCGTCCGCCACAACATCGTCGGCCGTCACGCCTAATGGAAGGGGAAGGTGTATGACGAGATCATCGCCGCCTTCCGGCTGGCGGCGGCCGGCGTCACCCCCGACCTCACGAGCGCGAGCGGTCGCCTTCGCGCCCCGGCACCGGTGGCCGGCCTGGCCCAGAGCCATCGTGGAGCTGCCGCCCGAGCAGGTTGTCCTCCGCGAGGACGGCGACCCGAACGACATTCCGGGCTGGCACATCGCCCTAC
The DNA here is from genome assembly GCF_002575655.3 of Aegilops tauschii subsp. strangulata. Taxonomy (NCBI): domain Eukaryota; kingdom Viridiplantae; phylum Streptophyta; class Magnoliopsida; order Poales; family Poaceae; genus Aegilops; species Aegilops tauschii. The sequence goes on along the minus strand of NW_027332455.1, from coordinate 805,401 downwards.
GGGCGTGGAAAGCGGCGGCGAGGGAGGCTGCCGAGGTTGGAGCTGCCATTGAAGCCGCCGCGGCCATGGCGGCAGAGGAGGCCGCGATGGCGCCGACGGAGGACGAGGAGGCCGCGATGGAGGGCGATGACGCCGTCGTGATCGACCTGCAGGCCCCTAGTGATGACGATTAGCATCGTCGCTAACTTTAAGTTTGGACTATGTAAAATATATCTATCTATGTACAATATATCTACCTAAGTTTTAATTTGGACTATGTGGAATGAAAATGCAATCTAAATATATAAATATATATATCTAAGTTTTAATTTAGACTATGTGTGCGTGGGACACCAGGCGGCGGGGCCTTAGTGGCGGGGCGTCGGTGGCAGCGGGCGGTGGGGCGTCGGTGGCGGCGGGTGGCGGGGCAGGGTGGTGTGGGGTAGGGGCGGAGGCAGGGTCCGGTCGGGGAGAGAGAGAAGGGGGTGGGAAACAGAGAGAGGAGAGAGGTGGTAGACAGAGAGAGATAAGAGAGAGAGGAAAGGGGGTGGGGGCGGCGGGGCAGCGCGTTAGCGACGTTAGGAAGATTTTTCTTTGTTGTCCGCTAGCTGATTGCAATGTATCTTTGTCATTAGCTAGCGGACGGCAAAGAGGTGGGGGGACAGGCCGTCAGAGTGGCCGCTCTCCACTGGGCCCACCGGTATCTTTGCCGTCAGCTAGCGGATGGCAAAGAACTAGCTGACGGCAAGCTGCCTCTTTGCCGTTCGCCAGATCTTTATCGTCCGCTATTTGTGAGCTGACGGCAACGACCTTCTTTGCCGTTAGCAAGCTGACGGCAAAATCTCTGTTTCCAGTAGTGGTGATATGCGTAATAGGGAGCACAATTCTTCTCCTGGGACTCGTGCTTCTTCCTCGATGTTGTCTACTCTCTCCTTGATTGAGCAAGATGTTGTGAAGCTCAAGCGTCTACTTGCTGCTTCAGGTTCTTCGACAGGTACTGCAGGCTCTGTGACTGGTGCTTCTAGTGCTGAGCGACCACTGTTTACACAGTCAGGTACATCCCCATGGGTTTTGGATTCTGGAGCTTCATTTCATATGTCCTTTGATTCTTCTATCTTGTCCTCTCATAGATCTCTCTATTTTCCTATTAATGTTCTTACTGCCGATGGTACTCCTCTTCCTGTTGCTAGTCGAGTCATTCTTGCCACTTCTTCTTTTTATGTTCCAGATGTTTCTGATGTGCCTCGCCTCACCATGAACCTATTTTCTGCGGTTCAGCTTACTGATTCTGGTTGTCGTGTCATTCTTGATGTTGATTCTTGCACTATCCAGGATCGCCACATGAAGGCTTTGGTTGGGGCTGGCCCGCGCCGCCATGATTCTCACGGGCTTTGGGAGTTGGACTGTCTTAATGTTCCTTCCGCTACCACCACACTCGCCAGTTCATCTACCTTCGTCGCTTGAGCTACCAGCTCCTTCCAGCAGTGGCATCATCGACTTGGTCACCTTTGTGGTTCTCGACTATCGTCTTTAGTTCGTCGTGGTCTTCTGGGGCCTGTCTCAGGAGATGTCTCCTTACAGTGTCAGGGTTGTAGGCTTGGTAAACAAGTTCAGTTACCTTATCCTGCTAGCGAGTCAGTGTCTCAGCGCCCTTTTGATTTAGCACATTCAGATGTGTGGGGTCCAGCTCCCTTCTCTTCCAAAGGGGGCCAGTACATGTTTCACTTGAAAAAGCTAGATTTTACGTTTGTCTGCCTTTTTTCCTTGTACATGAAGTACATCATCAGGATTGAGCAGATACCTTATATCTGTGTCGCTGACCCATACTTCATGCACGAGGGCTTCTTGGCAGTCTGCCCAGAGCACCGTGAATACCCGAGTAAGTACATCACCGATTTCATGGTCGGCAATAAGGACAAGGAGACGATTCTCATGCCTTATCATTCCTTCAATTTCAATCATTCATTTGCATGCGTGGAGGATAATTTGAGGTGTAATTATTTTGCACAGCGACGGGCGTGCCGTCCTCATCATACTTTACCCTCGATTCTCCCATGCTCTTTACTTGGAATCGTCAAAGAACATGAAGAAAAAGGATTACACCCACATCAAGTGTGTTCTCGACAGTGCTATCTTAAGCTACGACCTACGGGGTGGAGAGTTCACGGTCAAGAAGACAAGGAACCGCGTGCCCGCGTTCGGCCATAAGACCGACTTCTGCTACATCCAGCAACCGAGTGGTACTCTCAGTGATGGATTATAGGTCTTCCACCACATGCTGGAGTACCGACAGGATCACCAGAACCTTCGCATGTCACCTAGATCTGGCGATGCCAATATTCTACAATGGGCCAAGAAACTAGGAGATGTCCCGGATCATCGACTCCGAGCTGATTTCTTTCACATACAGCGTGAACTTGCCCAAATCATCATGAAGGAGGTCCTCGAACAAACAGGGTTGTTCTATGAAGAAGGGAAAATGTCGCGGGAAGACGTCCAAACACGCGTAGCCGCTCAACGTCTCGACCTAAAGCCTTTCACTGCGCTTGGGGACTATCTCCCTTATTTGGATGGATGGCACGACATGTTGGAGTGATTGACGATATATGACAATGTGTCCGTTTAGTCCATACTTTCTCTATGACGAAACTTTGAGTTATGCACGACGAAACTTTGTGATGTAATTAAACCTTCCTCCTCAACTAGCGAAGATCACTCTATTTAGGGCATTTTGGGTATGATGAACTTTATTATTTATACTTATGATATGTTACTTCTATTTTTGCCAACTCTGTCTCTTTCTGTTGCTCAACTATATATGTTGCATATTATCGACTAATGTGACGATGTAGGTACATAGATCATCGATGGCGAAGAAGTGCTACGCCAGGAATATACGATGAGTGGCCTGAGTGTCAGGCCCAAGTGTACCAGTTTTCGAGCGACAGCTAGAGAGGGTTCGACAGAAGAGTCGAAGCGGTAAATAGTTAGTTTAGGTTCACGCTAGTGTGTGAGAGGGATCCGAACCTGCGCCTCAAGAAGTACTACATTATGTATGATGAGAAATGTGAGTTAACTTGTATCGCTATATCGTGGTTATGCTGTGATGACATGATTTGTGTTCAATGATATGATGAGACAATTATGTGTATGATATGATGAGCATATTGCATGTTTATGATATGATTAGAATACTGTATAAAACCTGTACAAAAACATCACAAATACGTACCAAAAAAAGATATGTGAAAATATAGTAGTATCACTCTTTAGCGCTGGATAGGAAAACGCTACTGCTAAGCCACTTAGCAGTAGCGTTGGAATGGACAGCGCTACTGCTAAGTAGATATAGCAGTATCACGAATCAAAACACGCTACCGCTAAACGTTAGTTGTAGCGCCTTATCAGTAGCATGGTGCCCCGCGCTAATTGATGACCCACAAGTATAGGGGACCAATTGTAGTCCTTTCGATAAGTAAGAGTGTCAAACCCAACAAGGAGCAGAAGGAAATGACAAGTGGTTTTCAGCAAGGTAATGTGTGCAAGCGCTGAAATTGTAAGTAGCTAGTAGTTTGATAGCAAGGTAATTTGTAACGAGCGAGTAACGGTAACGATAACAAAAGTGCATCAAGGTAGACCAATCCTTTTGAGGCAAAGGACAGGCCAAAACGGTCTCTGATGATAAGCAAAGCATTCTTGAGGGTACACGGGAATTTCATCTAGTTACTTTCATCATGTTGATTCGATTTGTGTTCGCTAGGTGCTTAGGTGCTTCTCTTACTTGAACAAGCCTTCTACTTATGATTAACCCCGTCGCATGCATCCGCAACTACGAGAAAAGTATTAAGAATAAATTCTAACCATAGCATTAAACTTTTTGGATCCAATCGGTCCCTTGCGGAATAGCGAATAAACTAGGGTTTAAGCTTCTATCACTCTCGCAACCCATCATCTAATAACTACTCCACAATGCATTCCCTTAGGACCAAATATGGTGAAGTGTCATGTAGTCGACGTTCACATGACACCACTAAGGGAACCACAACATACATACTATCAAAATATCGAACACATATCAAGTCACATGATTACTTGCAACAAGATTTCTCCCATGACCTCAAGAACAAAACTAACTACTCACAAGTGATAAACATGCTCAAGATCAGAGGGGTATTGAATAGCATATTGGATCTAAACATATAATCTTCCACCAAATAAACCATATAGTAATCAACTACAAGATGTAATCAACACTACTAGTCACCCACAAGTACCAATCTATAGTTCTGGTATATAGATTGAACACAAGAGATGAACTAGGGTTTGAGAGGAGTTGGTTCTGTTGAAGATGTTGATGGAGATTTCCCTCCCCAAGATGGGAGAGTTGTTGGTGATGATGATGACGATGATTTCCCCCTCCGGGAGGGAAGTTCCTCCGGCGAAATCGCTCCACCGAAGGGCAAAAGTGCTCCTGCCCAAGTTCCGCCTCGAGACGGTGGTGCTTCATCCCAAAAGTCCTCCTCTAGTTTTTTCTAGGTCAAAATGACTTATATACCAGAAGATGGGCACCGGAGGTGGGCCGGGCTGAGCACAACCCACCAGGGCGCGCCTGGGGGCCCTGGCGCGCCCTGGTGTCTTGTGCTCACCAGGTGGCCCTCCTTCGGTGGTTATTTGCTCCAGTATTTCTTATTTATTCCATAAAAATCCTCATGAAGTTTTAGCTCATTTGGAGTTGTGTAGAATAGGTGGCCTGACATAGCTTTTTCTGGTCCAGATTTCCAGCTACCGGAATTCTCCCTCCTTGTGTAAACCTTGCATATTATGATAGAAAAGGCATTAGAATTACTCAAAAAAGCATTATTATGCATAAAGACACTATAAATAACAGTAGGTAAACATGATGCAAAATGGACGTATCAACTCCCCCAAGCTTAGACCTCGCTTGTCCTCAAGCGAAAACCAAAATCGAAAAACATGTCCACATGCGAGAGAGAGGTGTCGATAAAAAAAATACGGACATAGAAGCATCATGTGAATTATTAGAACAGCAACAAACTTTAACATAAAATCTTATCATAGAACTTTTATCATAGATTTCTCATGAATAAGTAGCAATTCATCACACTATCAAAGTATACAGGCAAAACTCTATTGGGAACCAACAAACTATGTTATCAGTCAACTTTGCAACTACAATTCATCATCTTTTCAGGAAGGGTCACGTAACTGAGCCTTTAGGCAAGTCCACATCCTCAACCTTCATATAGTCTTCTATGATTGCTAACACTCATCGCATACACATGAGCAAAACATTTCAACCGGACGCATAGAAATATAGGGGCTTATAGTTTCACTTCCCAACGTATTCACCTCAAGGGTGATGTCAACAATAATAAATCATGCCACCCATATTCAATTGGACATATGTGCCTAGATCTTTCCTCACCACACCATGCTTGCCAAAGGAGAAAAGTAAAAAGCAATAGAGAGAGAAACTTTGACTCTTGCATAAAAGTAAATACATAGAAGTAAAAGATAGGCCCTTCACAGAGGGAAACCTTTATTATGCAGTCTGTCGCTTTTATTCTTTGCTATCACACGTTCGTACAACGCTCAATTTTCTCTTACACTAAATGATCTCACACTTTTAGAAGCAATTTTTATTGCCTTATTGCACCGATGACAACTTACTTGAAGGATCTTACTCAATCCTTAGGTTGGTATGGTGGACTCTCGAAAATAAGATTTGGGTTTAAGGGTTTTTGGATGCACAAGTAGTATCTCTACTTAGTGCGGAATTTTTGGCTAGTAAAGATGGGGTCAAGCACCACATGTTGAAGGATCTATGACAATATAACTTCTATGTGAATATGAACAAACATAAATCATTTCATTGTCTTCCTTGTCCAGCGTCAACAATTTTGGCATATAATATTTTAATGGGCGCTCACAATCACAAAAGATTTCCAAGATAGTGTATTTGTATGTGAATCTTCTCTTCCCTTATTAATTCTTTCATGAGTTGCATCATTGACCAATGCTATGTTTGTCAATCTCTAATAAAATTTTCTACTTATACTTTCATTATGTGATGTCATTACTTACCATAAGATTAGCATATGATCTTTTTCATTTATTTCCTTTCTTTTTATTGGAACATGAAAGTAAAGAAAGCAAAAGCTCAAACTAAACTTTATTATATAATTCACACACGATTACAAGGATAGATCACTAGGCAAACTCTCGAAAAGAAAGGATAAAACTAAACTTTTATTCATCTAAAGCAAAATATAACTAAGGATCGAACTAAAATAAGTAAAGGTAAAAGATAGTGGAGGTGATACGATACCGGGGCAGCTCCCCCAAGCTTGGCGGAGGGGAGTTCCCATACCCGATACTCAAATTTCTTTTGGTGATGAAGAAGATGGTGGTGGTGAAGTAGAGGCAACGATCCTGTCCTGCATGATCAAGAGATTCTCCTATCTACGGATGACACTCCGGAGGAAGATGATGTGCTCTTGATGCAGAATATTTTCAGGACTGAGATATTTATTTTGCACACGAACCATTTCAATGATCTGAAAGGCTTCAATCTTAGTAGGGGTAAGATGAGCATAGTAAGGTTTAAGTATATCTTCTTCTTCCTCCTCGGCAGGCCAGGCCGTCTCAACCACCGGTGTTTGATCTCCGATGGCCTCCTTCATCTCGTCCCCTTTGATGGCTTCTACGGGCTCTTCTTTCTTCAGCTCGATCTTCATCAACCAGACATCCTCTTCCACGTTGTTGGAGGAAGAAGAAGACATGATGTCTGGCTCAACAGATCTGACCGAAAAGAGCAAGAAAAGAAAACAAAAGATTTCTCCGCGATATGGTGGTCAATAGGTTCGGGGGGTATGTAAAGATCTTTTATCTTGGGAAACAAGCAAACGGAAGAAAAACGGATTCCAGAAGGTAGTCTTGGGCGCACCTGTCTTGGGCCCACCTGGGTCACCTTACTGGTAGTTTCTTATTTTCCTAATTTTTAAATATTCCAAAACTGACAAAATATATTTTTGCGGATTTTTGGAGTCCGTTTACTTACCTTATCTCGTACCTCCTCTTTTTGACGATTCTGGAGTGTTCTGGAAGGTCTCTTTGATGTGTTCTTCCGGTGTCATAGTTTGGATAATATTGCTTTCAACATTAATGGGCGTACCTGAGATATAATGTTTTATTCGTTGCCCATGAACAACCCTCGGGTTAGTACCTTTGGCATTATTTATTTTGATAGCTCTAGACTGATAAACCTCCTCGATAACATAGGGTCCTTCCCATTTGGAGAGGAGTTTTCATGTAAAGAATCTGAAAGGAGATTTGTACAAAAGAACATATTCTCCAACTTTGAACTCAAACTTTTGGATTCTTTTATCATGCCATCTTTTTACTTTTTCTTCAAATAACTTGGCATTTTCGTAAGCTTGGGTTCTCCATTCATCTAATGAGCTAATATCAAATAACCTCTTTTCACCAGCAAGTTTAAAATCATAGTTCAGTTCTTTGATTGCCCAGTAAGCTTTATGTTCTAACTCAAGAGGCAAATGACAAGATTTTCCATAAACCATTTTGTAAGGAGACATACCCATAGGATTTTTATATGCTGTTCTATACGCCCAAAGTGCATCATCAAATTTCTTAGACCAATTCTTCCGGGACCTATTGCTAAGTTCAACTTGACCACTAGACTGAGGATGATAGGGTGATGCAATTCTATGGTCAACATCATACTTAGCAAGCATTTTACAGAAAGCACCATGAATAAAGTGTGAACCACCATCAGTCATTAAATGTCTAGGGACTTCAAACCTTGGGAAAATAACTTCCTTAAGCATTTTAATAGAGGTGTTGTGATCAGCAGTACCAGTTGGAATAGCTTCTACCCACTTAGTAACGTAATCAACATCAACCAAAATACGTGTATACCCATTAGAGGAAGGAAAAGGTCCCATGTAATCAAAACTCCAAACATCAAATGGTTCAACAGCAAGTGAATAATTCATAGGAATTTCTTGATGCTTACCGATATTACCTATTCTTTGACATTTATCACAAGATAAGATGAACTTATGAGCATCCTTGAAAAGATTAGGCCAATAAAACCCAGACTGCAATACCTTGTGAGCAGTTCTGTCTCCCGCATGATGCCCTCCATAAGCTTCGGAGTGACATTTCCGTAGGATTTGTCCCTATTCATGCTCAGGTACACAACGTCTAATAATACCATCTACTCCTTGTTTATAAAGATGTGGGTCATCCCAAAAGTAGTGTCTTAAATCATAGAAGAATTATTTCTTTTGTTGGTATGTAAAGCTAGGTGGTAAATATTTAGCAACAATGTAATTAGCATAGTCAGCATACCACGGAGTATTATGAGAAACATTTATTGCAGCTAACTGCTCATCCGGAAAACTATCATCAATAGGTAGTGGGTCATCAAGAACATTCTCCAACCTATACAAGTTATCAGCTACGGGGTTCTCTGCTCCTTTTCTATCAGTGATATGGAAATAAAATTCTTGAAGTGATACGTCCATTTTGCATCATGTTTACCTACTGTTATTTATAATGTGTTATGCATAACACTGCTTTTTGGAGTAATTCTAATGCCTTGCGAGGGAGAATTCCGCCAGCTGGAAATCTGGACCTGAAAAAGCTATGTCAGGCCACCTATTCTGCACAACTCCAAATGAGCTGGAACTTCACGAGGATTTTTTATGGAATATTTATGAAATACTGGAGCAAATAACCACCGGATGGAGGCCACCTGGTGAGCACAAGACACCACCCCCAGGTGCGCCCTGGTGGGTTGTGCTTAGCCCAGCCCACCTCAGGTGCCCATCTTCTGGTATATAAGTCAGTTTGACCTAGGAAAAATTAGAGGAGGACATTCGGGACGAAGCGCCGCCGTCTCGAGATGGAACTTGGGCAAGAGCACATTTGCCCTCCGGCGGAGCGATTCCGCTGGGGGAACTTCTCACCCGGAGGGGGAAATCATCATCATCATCATCACCAACAACTCTCCCATCTTGGGCAGGGCAATGTCCATCAACATCACCATCTCCTCTCAAACCCTAGTTCATCTCTTGTGTTCAATTTGTGTACCGGAACTATAGATTGGTATGGGTGACTAGTAGTGTTGATTACATCTTGTAGTTGATTACTATATGGTTTATTTGGTGGAAGATTATATGTTCAGATCCAATATGCTATTTAATACCCCTCTGATCTTGAGCATGTTTATCACTTGTGAGTAGTTACTTTTGTTCTTGAGGTCACGGGAGAAATCATGTTGCAAGTAATCATGTGAACTTGATATGTGTTTGATATTTTGATAGTATGTATGTTGTGATTCCCTTAGTGGTGTCATGTGAACGTCGATTACATGAAACTTCACCATATTCGGGACTAAGGGAATGAATTGTGGAGTAGTTATTAGGTGATGGGTTGCGACAGTGACAGAAGCTTAAACCCTAGTTTATGCGCTATTTCGTAAGTGACTGATTGAATCCAAAAGTTTAATGCTATGGTTAGAACTTATTCTCAATATTTTTTCTCCTAGTTGCGGATGCTTGCGAGGGGGTTAATCATAAGTTGGAGGCTTTTTCAAGTAAGAGGAGCACCTAAGCACCGCTCCACCCACATATAAAATTATAAAAGTAGTGAACAGGAATCGAATCAACATGATGAAAGTGACAAGATGAAATTCCCGTGTACCCTGAAGAACGCTTTGCTTATCATAAGAGACCGTTTTGGCCTATCCTTTGCCTCAAAGGATTGGTATACCTTGTTGCACTTTTGTTATCATTACCGTTACTTGCTCGTTACAAATTATCTTGCTATCAAACTACTCGCTACTTACAATTTCAGCCCTTGCAGACATTACCTTGCTGAAAACCACTTGTCATTTCCTTCAGCTCCTCATTGGGTTTGACACTCTTACTTATCGAAAGGACTACGATTGATCCCCTATACTTTTGGGTCATCAAGGCTCTTTTCTGGCACCGTTGTCAGAGAGTGAAGTGCTCTTGGTAAGTGGAAATTTGTAAGGAAAAATTATTACTACTTGCTGAAATCTATTGTCACTTGTTACTATGGAAAACAATCCTTTGAGGGGTTTGTTCGGGGTATCTTCACCTTGACCGGAACTACAATTAGTTACTCCTCAACCTACCGCACCTACTGAAAATATTGAATATGAAATTCCTTCGGGTATGATAGAACAACTCCTAGCTAATCCTTATGCAGGAGATGGAACCGAACATCCTGAAATATGCACTTGATATATGTGGAAGAAACTTGTGGATTGTTTAAGATTGCAGGTTTACCCAGAGATGAATTTAAGAAGAAGGTTTTCCCTTTATCTTTGAAGGTAAAACCATTGGCATGGTATAGGCTATGCGATGATATTGGATCTTGGAATTGAAATCGATTGAAATTGGAGTTTCACCAAAACAATTATCCTATGCATCTAGTTCATCGTGATCGGAATTACATATATAATTTTTGGCCTCGTGAAGGAAAAAGTATTGCTCTAGCTTGGGGAGGCTTAAGTCAATGTTATATTCATGCCTCAATCATGAGCTGTCAGGAGAAATAATTATGCAGAATTTGTATGCTTGGCTTTCTCGTAATGATCGATCCATGTTTAATAGTTCTTGTGCTGGTTCTTTTATGAAGAAGACTATTGAATTCTGGTGGGATCTTTTGGAAAGAATTAAACGCAACTCTGAAGATTGGGAACTCGATGAAGGTAAAGAGTCAGGTATTAAGCTCAAGTTTTATTGTGTTAAATCTTTTATGAATACCGATGCTTTTCAAAAGTGTAGCACTAAATATGGACTTGACTCTGAGATAGTAGCCTCCTTTTGTGAATCTTTTGCTACTCATGTTGATCTCCCTAAGGAGAAGTGGTTTAAATATCACCCACCTATTAAAGAAGAAATTGAAGAACCGATACTAGCTAAAGAGGAAACTATCATTTATAATGTTGATCCAGTTGTTCCTACTGCTTATATTGAGAAACCACCTTTCCCTGTTACGATGAAGGAACATGTTAAAGTTTCAACTATGGTCAACAAAAGTTATATTACAACACGGATTTCTATAGGAGATTTATATAGGATATTTATCAAAGAGTTTTCTAAAATTTCTAGGCCTCTTACAAATCTTTTGCAAAAGGATGTTCCTTTCGTCTTTGATGATGATTGTTCAAGAAAGCCATAATTACTGCATCTATTGTTCAACCACCTGACTTGAACTCGCCTTTTGAAATTATGTGTGATGCTAGTGATTATGCTGTTGGTGCTGTTCTAGGACATAGAGTTGATAAGAAACTAAATGTTATTCATTATGCTAGTAAAACTCAAGACAATGCTCAAAGAAATTATGCTACAATTGAAAAAGAATTCTTAGCAGTGGTGTTTGCTTGTGATAAATTTAGATCTTACATTGTTGACTCTAAAGTTACTGTTCACACCGATCATGCTGCTATTAAATATCTTATGGAAAAGAAAGATGCTAAACCTAGGCTTATTCGATGGGTTCTCTTGCTACAAGAATTTGATTTACATATCACTGAGAGGAAAGGAGCAGAGAACCCCGTAGCCGATAACTTGTCTAGGTTAGAGAATGTCCTTAATGACCCACTACCTATTGATGATAGTTTTCCTAATGAGCAGTTAGCTGCAATAAATGTTTCTCATAATACTCCTTGGTATGCTGACTATGCTAATTACATTGTTGCTAAATATTTACCACCTAGCTTTACATACCAACAAAAGAAATAATTCTTCTATGATTTAAGACACTACTTTTGGGATGACCCACATCCTTTTAAAGGAGTAGATGGTATTATTAGACGTTGTGTACCTGAGCATGAACAGGGACAAATCCTATGGAAATGTCACTCGGAAGCTTATGGAGGGCATCATGCGGGAGACAGAACTGCTCACAAGATATTGCAATGTGGGTTTTATTGGCCTACTCTTTTCAAGGATGCTCGTAAGTTCGTCTTATATTGTGATGAATGTCAAAGAATAGGTAATATCGGTAAGCGTCAAGAAATGCCTATGAATTATTCACTTGCTGTTGAACCATTTGATGTTTGGAGTTTTGATTACATGGGACCTTTTCCTTCCTCTAATGGGTATACACATATTTTGGTTGCTGTTGATTATTTTACTAAGTGCCTAGAAGCTATTCCAACTAGTAGTGATGATTACAACACCTCTATTAAAATGCTTAAGGAAGTTATTTTCCCATGGTTTGGAGTCCCTAGATATTTAATGATTGATGGTGGTTCACACTTTATTCATGGTGCTTTCCGGTAAATGCTTGCTAAGTATGATGTTAACCATAGAATTCCATCACCCTATCATCCTCAGTCTAGTGGTCAAGTTGAACTTAGCGATAGAGAAATAAAATTAATCTTGCAAAAGACTTTCAATAGGTCCCGAAAGAATTGGTCTAAGAAATTAGATGATGCACTTTGGGATTGTAGAGCAGCATATAAAAATCACATGGTTATGTCTCCTTATAAAATGGTTTATGGAAAATCTTGTCATTTGCCTCTTGAGTTAGATCATAAAGCTTACTGAGCAATCAAAGAACTGAACTATGATTTTAAACTTGCTGGTGAGAACAGGTTATTCGATATTAGCTCATTAAAAGAACGGAGAACCCAAGCTTATGAAAATGCCAAGTTATTTAAAGAAAAAGTTAAAAGATGGCATGATAAAAGAATTCAAAAGCGTGAGTTCAAAGTTGGAGAATATGTTCTTTTGTACAACTCTCGTTTCAAATTCTTTGCATGCAAACTCCTCTCCAAATGGGAAGGACCCTATGTTATCGAGGAGGTTTATCGGTCTAGATCTATCAAAATAAATAATGCCGAATGTACTAACCCTACGGTTGTTACTGGGCAACGAATAAAACATTATATCTCAAGTATGCCCATTAATGTTGAAAGAAATATTATCCAAACTATGACAGCGGAAGAACACATAAAAGAGACCTTCCAGAACACTCCAGATTTGTGAAAAAGAGGGGGTACGTGATACGGTAAGTAAACGAACTATGAAAAATCCGCAAAAATATTTGTTGTCAGTCTTAGAATATTTAAAAATTAGGAAAATAAGAAACTACCGGGAAGGTGAACCTGGTGGGCACAAGACACCAGGGCGCGCCTGGCGCCTGGCTTGCCAGGCGCGCCCATGTCGGTTGTGCCCACCTCGGGTACCTTCCGGACTCCGTTTTTCTTCCGTTTGCTTGTTTCCCAAGATAAAATATCTTTATATACCCCCCGAACCTATTGACCACCGTATCACGGAGAAATCTTCGGTTTTCTTCTCTTGTTGTTTTTGGTAAGATCTGCTGAGCGAGACATCATGTCTTGTTCTTCCTCCAATAACGTGGAAGAGGATGCCTGGTTGATGAAGATTGAGCTGAAGAAAGAAGAGCCTGTAGAATCGGTCAAAGGGGACAAGAGCAAGGAGGCCATCGGAGATCAAACACCGGTGGTTGAGCTGGCCTGGCCTACTCAGGAGGAAGAAGAAGATATCCTTAAACCTTACTATGCTTATCTTACACCTACTGAGATTGAAGCCTTTCAGATCATTGAAACGGTTCGAGTGCAAAATAAATATCTCACTCGTGAAAATATTCTACATCAAGAGCACATCATCTTCCTCCGGAGCGTCATCCGTAGATTGGATAATCTCTTTATCATGAAGGACATGATCGCTGCCTCTACTTCACCACCACCATCTTCTTCATCACCAAAAGAAAATTGATTATCGGGTATGGGAACTCCCCTTGGCTTCCACCAAGCTTGGGGGAGCTGCCCCAGTATCGTATCCCCTCCATTATCTTCTACCTTTACTTATTTTAGTGCGATCCTTAGTTATCATTTGCTTTAGATGAATAAAAGTTTAGTTTGATCCTTTCTTTTTGAGAGTTTGCCTAGTGATATATCCTTGTAATCGTGTGTGAGATATATAATAAAGTTTAGTTTGAGCTTTTGCTTTCTCTACTTTCATGTTCCAATAAAAAGAAAGGAAATAAATGAAAAAGATCATATGCTAATCTTATGGTAAGTAATGACATCACATAATGAAAAGTATAAGTAGAAAATTTTATTAGAGATTGACAAACATAGCATTGGTCAATGATGCAATTCATGAAAGAATTAATAAGGCAAGAGAAGATTCACATATAAATACACTATCCTGGGAATATTTTGTGATTGCCTTTGTAGCGACCAGACCTCAAACAGTCTGTGCTGCTGTGCACCAGTGTTATCCCTGGATAAGTAATGCTGACACGCACAGTACAAATGGAGGATTTATAACAGAGTAGCAATCACACACTTATTACAGCGAATATCTCAAAAGAGAATAAGTATGATATATATGGCTTAAGGCCATCTAATACGATAACAGCGGAAGGCTTGGAAGATAAGTGAGTCCATCAACTCCAACTGCATCACTGAGTATAAGACCACGACCTAAGGCATCTTACTCGTCTTCTGAAAAGTCTGCAACATGAAACGTTGCAGCCCGAAAACGGGTCAGCACATGGAATATGCTGGCAATGCAACACATAGAGAGTAATGAACAAAATGATAATATACTACATGCATATATGGCTGGTAGAAAGCTCTATGTTACAGTTTTGCGAAAAGCCAGTTTTATCCTACTTCAAAGGAATAAATTTTATTTAACTATCATGGTGGTTGTTAAACATTGAGATGGTTGACAGCATCTCAATCCCAATTAAGTATCATCATTAACCCAACAAAATTAATTAAAGTAACATGGTGATGAGATTCATATGATAATCCAAGTACTAGATACTCAAGTTGTCCATAACCGGGGACACGGCTAACCATGATTAGTTTATACACTCTGCATAGGTTTGTGCACTTTTCCCACAACACTCGATCGCCTCCCTTGATTCTCACACTACATGATGTTTGAGAAATGGATGATCGAGACATAGTCTTTCAGAAGCGTTTGCACCTTACGATGTGATAGACCGTACCACCTACATCCCCTATATCTGCTAGTCTACCACTGTAAGAGTTCACACAACTTAATCGACTATCCTAGAGCCCATAATAGCATGTGGTTGCACACGGAAGTTTCTAGCATGAATAATCTCATGATCCCTTTGAACCTTGGTGGCGGTCCAAAAGAAAAACAGGCAATCCTGGAATATCCAGGTACCTCAATCCACCCAGATGTGAGTTTTAGTTGCCACCTTAAGTAAACCATTAATTAACAATCTCACATCTGTCGTGAATATCTCTCAAACCCAATCCACGTCTACAAGCATAACATGGCAATATAAGCAACGTAGAAGTAACTCCCAAGGGTTTGATAATAAAACAGGTAATAGGTACTACCTCAACTACTTCCCAATACCCACAATTTAATTAGATCCTAACCAATGCAATGTTTGAGGATTGATCTAATGCAATAAAACTTGGTAGTGAAAAGTATGATCAAAGTGTTACTTGCCTTGCTGGTGATCCGTGAAACCTAGAGATTCGAAGTACCAAGCGGCGCACTCCGGGTACTCTATCGCGAACAAACAAGCAAACAATAAGTACTCATCTAATGCACAAGTAAAACTCAAATAAAGATCTAACCAGAAAGTTCAACTTAAGAACTCCGGCTTGCAAAAAGATTCAACTCAAACGAAGCAACGAAGGTCAAACGGCGAAAGAAACAAGCTTCGTTTACTAATCTGGATCTAAGTCAAATTTTACAGTAGCAAAAACTTGTTTGAGTAGGTTAAACAGAAAGAGAATTTCGAGATGAAACTCTAGGCGCTTGAATCGCTTGATTCCGATAAACGAGCGAAAAGTTAAACCAAAACGAAAATCTGATCAGAAATCACGATTTGGAATAATCGCGGAAAATCCGACGAAAAGGAAAACTGACGAACAGTTAAACGAACGGACGTTCGTTAACAGCGTCAAACCCACGAACACGTTCATTAAAACGAACGGATCGGTGAACGTTCACTAACTAATAAACCAAAAAAAATAAACCGATCTATATAAAAAAACTAGGGTTAAAAAAATAAACCGGGGCATTTTTTTTTAGAAACTGGGCACGGCGACGGCGTGGCTACCTCGGCGAGCAGCTCCGGCGGGGCTTCCGGCGGATCGGGCGAGGGGCGGCGAGGTGGCAGGGCTCGGGCGGCGGCGCACGGGCTCCGGGGCGGCGGCGTCTTCGGCGGCGGCGCGGGTGCTCCTGGCGGCGGCGGCGGATGCGGGTCGGGGCGGCGGGCTGAGGAGAGGTGGCGGGGCAGGGGGTACTTATAGGAGGGGGAGGGGGTGCCGTGGGGGAGGGGGCAAGGCGGCGGCGGGCGGCGTGCTCGAGCCTGACTCGGCGGCGGCGGGAGCCGTGCTCGGGAGGGAGACGGGCACGGGGCAGGCTGGGCCGTCGGCTGGGGTTCGGCCCAGTCGGCGCGCTCGGCGTTTTTTTTTAAATTCGCCGAATCTAAAAAAATCGCAGAAAAATAAATAAAAAATCCAAAAATGATAAAACAAATTTTTTCCGTCTAATTAAAATAATTAGATCGAGGTGAACATTTCCTTGGCCCAAAAATGCAGTTTTTAAAACGTGCAATTTTTTTAATGCAATGAAAATTGCAAATAAAATCCGAATAAAATCAAATATTTGATTTTAATATTTTACCTCCAATATTTCAGTTATTTTGGAGAAGTCATATTTTCTCCTCTCATTTATTTTAATACGAAATATTTCTCGAGAGAAAAATAATTAAAACCAAAATCCTCGTTTTATTATTTGATAAATATCAAATATGAAAAACCGGGAAAATCCCCAACTCTCTTTGAGGGTCCTTGAGTTGCTTAGGATTTATCGAGGATTTGCCAAAATGCAAATAAATATGCTATGCAATGATGATCTAGTGTATAACATTCCAAATTGAAAATTTGGGATGTTACAAACCTACCCCCTTAAGATGAATCTCGCCCTCGAGATTCGGGTTGGCTAGAAAATAGGTGAGAGTGGTTCTTCCGTAGATCTTCTTCTCGCTCCCAGGTGGCTTCATCTTCAGTATGGTGACTCCACTGGACTTTGCAAAACTTGATAACCTTACTGCGGGTGACTCGGCTGGCATACTCAAGAATCTTAACTGGTTTCTCCTCATAGATCAAATCACTTTCCAGCTGTATCGCTTCCAGTGGCACTGTATCTGTCAGTGGTATCTCAGCCATCTCTGCGTGGCACTTCTTCAACTGGGAAACGTGGAATACAGCATGAACTCCTGACAATCCTTCAGGCAATTCCAGCTTGTAGGCAACTTCTCCCATACGCTCCAAAACTCTGTATGGTCCTACAAAACGAGGCGCTAAATTTCCCTTAACTCCAAAGCGCTTCACTCCTCGAAGTGGTGATACTCGAAGATAAACTCTGTCTCCGACTTCGTGAACTGTCTCCTTACGTTTTGAATCCGCATAACTCTTCTGCCTGGACTGGGCTACCTTGAGCCTATCGCGAATCAACCTCACTTTCTGTTCAGACTCTTTAATCAAATTTGGTCCAAACAACTGACGGTCCCCAACTTCGTCCCATAACAATGGTGTTCTACACCTCCTTCCGTACAAAGCTTCGAAAGGGGCCATCTTCAAACTGGCTTGATAGCTGTTGTTGTAAGAAAACTCTGCATATGGCAAATTTTCGTCCCAACTAGATCCATAATCTAGCGCACAAGCTCTCAACATGTCTTCCAAAATCTGATTGACTCTCTCGGTCTGTCCATCTGTCTGTGGGTGAAAAGCTGTACTGAATTCTAGCCTGGTTCCCAAGGTTTCATGTAACTGATTCCAAAACTTTGAGGTAAACTGGGTTCCTCTATCTGATACAATGGTCCTCAGAACTCCATGCAAACATACAATTCTGGTCATGTATATTTTTGCCAACTTAGCACTGGTGTAAGTGGTCTTCACTGGGATGAAATGAGCTACTTTCGTCAAACGGTTGACTACAACCCATATTGAGTCATAGCCTGAACGAGTCCTGGGCAATCCCGTGATAAAATCCATGCCTAGTTTATCCCACTTCCATTCGGGTATCGGCAATGGTTGTAGCAATCCCGCTGGCTTCTGATGTTCTGCCTTCACTCTCTGACATACATCACAAACTGCTACATACTCCGCAATATCCTTCTTCATACCGGTCCACCAGAAAGTATCCTTCAAATCCAAATACATCTTGGTGTTTCCTGGGTGAATCGAGTACGGTGAATCATGGGCCTCTTGCAAGATCAATTTCCTGATCTCCGGATCATTGGGCACGTAAACGCGGTCCTCAAAACATAAGGTATCGTGCTCATCCTCATGAAATCCCTTGGCTTTTCCTTTGTTTATCTTTTCCTTTATCTCGTTAATTTCCTTGTCTGTCTTCTGAGCTTCTCTGATCTTTTCCATCAGGGTAGACTGAATCTCCAATGTTGCTAAATAGCCTCTTGGAACTATCTCCAAACATAGCTCGCGAAGATCCTCGGCTAACTCCTGGGGTAACTCTCCTATCATGAGTGTGTTGACATGGCTCTTGCGGCTCAACGCATCTGCTACTTCGTTGGCCTTCCCTGGGTGATAATGCAATCTCATATGGTAGTCCTTAATAAGCTCCAACCATCTCCTCTGCCTGAGATTCAACTCCTTCTGTGTGAAAATGTACTTCAAACTCTTGTGATCCGTCTACACCTCACAATGGTTTCCGATTAGAAAATGTCTCCATGTCTTCAGCGCATGCACTACGGCTGCTAATTCCAAATCATGCGTGGCATAATTCTTCTCATGGGGTTTAAGTTGTCGTGAAGCATATGACACAACTCTTCCTTCCTGCATAAGCACTGCTCCAAGTCCTCGACGAGAAGCGTCACAATAAACTTCATAATCCTTGCGTTGATCTGGCAGAATCAACACTGGTGATGTAACCAATCGTTTCTTCAACTCTTGGAAACTAGCTTCACATTCCTCAGTCCAATAGAATTTGGTGTCCTTCTTCAATAGCTAAGTCATGGGTTTTGCAATCTTTGAGAAATTCTCACTGAATCTCCGGTAGTATCCTGCGAGTCCAAGGAAACTCCGGATCTCTCCAACTGACGTGGGTGATTCCCAACTTGTTACTGTGTCAACTTTGGCGGGGTCTACTGCTATTCCTTCTCTGGATATAACATGTCCGAGGAATCCAACTTCCTTCAGCCAAAACTCACATTTGCTGAACTTGGCGTACAACTGGTGTTCTCTGAGTTTCTCAAGTACCAAACGCAAATGCTCCTTATGTTCCTCTTCATTCTTTGAGTAGATCAAAATATCATCAATGAACACTATGACAAAGTTATCCAAAAACTCCATAAACACCTTGTTCATCAAGTTCATCAAATAGGCAGGTGCGTTAGTCAGACCAAATGACATAACGGTATACTCATACAGCCCATACCTGGTGGTAAATGCCGTCTTAGGTATATCCTGCTCTCGAATCTTCAACTGGTGGTATCCTGATCGTAGATCGATCTTGGAAAATACCTTAGCTCCTTGTAGGCGGTCAAACAAATCATTAATCATTGGCAGTGGGTACTTGTTCTTGATGGTCACTTCATTCAATCCACGATAATCAACGACCATCCTTAACGATCCATCCTTCTTCTCCACTAGAAGTACAGGCGATCCCCAAGGTGACGAACTTGGGTGAATATAGCCTTTATCCAGTAACTCCTTAATCTGCTTCTTAATTTCCTCCAAATCTTTTGCGGGCATCCTGTACGGTCTCTTAGATATCGGTCCTGTGCCTGGCAAAAGATCAATCGGAAACTCAATGTCTCTATCCGGTGGCATGCCTGGTAACTCTCCTGGAAATACATCCGGGTAATCCTTCACCACTGGTACTTCCTTCTGTACAACTCCTGATAAGGAATTCACTTGAGTCCTCTTCGGCACATGCCGGGATACATACTTAATCCTCCTTCCTTCTGGGGTGGTAAGCAAAATCGACTTACTGGCACAATCGATGTTCCCTCCATACTTTGATAACCAATCCATGCCTAATATCACATCCAATCCTTGCGATTCCAGTATTATTAGGTCTGAGGGAAACACGTAGTTACCAATCCTTAATGGTAACCGATCACACCATAAACTAGCCATATACTCTGCTCCTGACGAGGTTACTAACATGGGTGACCTAAGGGCTTGGGTTGGCAGTTTATACTTATCCACAAATCCCCTTGATATGTATGAATGCGATGCACCAGTATCAAAAAGAACGAGTGCAGTAAATGACTTAACCAAAAACTTACCTATTACTGCATCAGGCTGTGCTTCAACCTCTTCCATGCTAACGTGGTTCACATGTCCTTTGCTGAAAGGGTTCGGCTTCTTCCCAGAGCTTCCATTTCCATTACCATTCTGGGCTTCAGGACATTCATTGGCATAATGTCCAGTCTTCTGACATTTAAAGCAAGTGACTTGACTCAGGTCTCTCTTAGCTGGGGTTGCAGGGTTGGTACGGTTCTGTCCGTTGCTTCCTCCGTTCCCATTTCCATTCTTGGAGCCATTATGATTGTGCGAACTACCTCCTCCATGGGTATGCTGAAACTGTCGTCCCGATTTCGGGGTAAAACGTGGCTTCTGCTGGGCTCCAAAATTATACTTCCCTTGTCCATACTTCCTCTTACGGTTTTCAATCTGCTGCTGCTTCCCTTCAATCATGAGTGCTCTATCTACCAACTCCTGGTAGTTGTTGAAGGTTGCTACCATTAGCTGCATGCTCAGCTCATCATTCAGTCCTTCCAAAAACTTCTCCTGCTTGGCTGCATCTGTAGCAACGTTATCTGGGGCATAACGTGCTAACTTACTGAAATCCTCCACATACTGGCCTACGGTGCGTCCTCCTTGGCGTAGGTTGCGAAACTCACGCTTCTTCATAGCCATAGCTCCTGCTGAAACATGGGATGTACGGAAAGCTTGCTGAAACTGGTCCCGTGTGACAGTGTCAATAGGGTGAGTGGCTGTGTAATTCTCCCACCATGATGCTGCGGGTCCATCAAGCTGATGTGCGGCAAAAAGCACTCTTTCCGCATCTGTGCATCCTGCAGTGGTCAACTCCCTTCCAACTTTGCGGAGCCAATCATCTGCAACAATCGGCTCGGTGCTGATGGCAAACACCGGCGGATTTAGCCTCAAGAAACGGGCTAGGTGATCAACAGGTGGTGGTGGTCGGTTGTTGTTGTTGTTGTTGCCTTGGTTCTGTACTAACACTTGCATCAGGGCATTCTGTTGCTGAATCAACTGTGTGATCTCCGGTGGGAAAACAAATCCGGTGTCGCGTCTCGGAGGCATCTGATAGGTATAGAAAAGATGAGAATTTAGAATAGAATGAGGTCTAGAGAGAAAACATTACCCATATGCTCATGAGACAAACACAATCAATATCACTCAATCAATTCAAACAAGGCATACAATCGATCTAACTAGCGTTACAAAAGTGCTCAAACTATACTATATATATGGGGGAATACTACTACTAATATGGTGGTCTACTAGAAATTTTGATCAGTCGAAGACTCCATGATATCTGCTCCAGCTTCATCAACAAAGTCATCTTCACTGGGGTTCGAGTCGGTGTTGTCGATGATGATGTAGTTATCCGGGCAAGCGCATTCATCATCTTCTGCTTTTGATACTGGATTTCCCATGAATACTCCAATCTTCTTCTCCAGGTCGTCATTCTTCCCTACTAGTGCGACGATTTCCTCCAAATAATCCTCGCGTGTAGCCTTGAGTTCTTCCTCCAACTCCTTGATCTTCATCAATGCCTTATTCAGATCTATCTTGTCTTAGCACATCTGGTTCTCCTGGCGACGAATGTGTTGGTTTTGCTCCTGGATGAAAGCTGCAATTGATCCATCCTTCTTGGTGCTAATCATCTCCCATTGCTCGTCTCGGCGTCCACAAATCTGATAAATAGTATCCTTAAGCTCCCTGTGGTAGACTTCTCCAATGCATCCCATAGAGATGTGGGCTGCCATGCTCTTCCCTAAACTCCAGGTTGGTGCTTCAAAAGACAACTTTATAGGCTCAGTGACTAGCATAAACGTCCTTCCTGGAACTTGAACTTGAATCTTCCAGCTCTCCTCTTCGGGTAATGTGGCGTTGTAGGTTTCGGTGATGCTTGGTATTCCAATGTTCAAGTACTTAGTGACTTCCTTCAAGTGTCTTCCAAAAGGCGTATCTTCATTCGGTTGCATGAACTTGTTCCTTGCATCCGCCATTCCTAAAAGAGTAGAAAGTGGACAGGAGTCAGAAATGAGAAGAGAGTAGTGTTCTAGGGTTTAAGCTTAGTGGTCGTGTCCTACAGTCAGCGTGTACTCTGATACCACCTTTGTAGCGACCAGATCTCAAACAGTTTGTGCTGCTGTGCACCAGTGTCATCCCTGGATCAGTAATGCTGACACGCACAGTACAAATGGAGGATTTATAACAGAGTAGCAATCACACACTTATTACAGCGAATATCTCAAAGGAGAATAAGTATGATATATATGGCTTAAGGCCATCTAATACGATAACAGCGGAAGGCTTGGAAGATAAGTGAGTCCATCAACTCCAACGGCATCACTGAGTATAAGACCACGACCTAAGGCACCTTACTCGTCGTCTGAAAAGTCTGCAACATGAAACGTTGCAGCCCAAAAACGGGTCAGCACATGGAATATGCTGGCAATGTAACACATAGAGAGTAATGAACAGAATGATAATATACTACATGCACATATGGCTGGTAGAAAGCTCTATGGTTACAGTTTTGCGAAAAGCCAATTTTTCCCTACTTCAAAGGAATAAATTTTATTTAACTATCATGGTGGTTGTTAAACATTGAGATGGTTGACAGCATCTCAATCCCAATTAAGTATCATCATTAACCCAACAAAATTAATTAAAGTAACATGGTGATGAGATTCATATGATAATCCAAGTACTAGATACTCAAGTTGTCCATAACCGGGGACACGGCTAACCATGAGTAGTTTATACACTCTGCAGAGGTTTGTGCACTTTTCCCACAAGACTCGATCGCCTCCGCTGGATTCTCGCACTACATGATGTTTGAAAAACGGATGATCGAGACATAGTCTTTCAGAAGCGTTTGCACCTTACGATGTGATAGACCGTACCACCTACATCCCCTACATCTGCTAGTCTACCACTGTAAGAGTTCACACAACTTAATCAACTATGCTAGAGCCCATAATAGCATGTGGATGCACACGGAAGTTGCTAGCATGAATAATCTCATGATCCCTTTGAACCTTGGTGGCGGTCCAAAAGAAAAACAGGCAATCCTGGAATACCCAGGTACCTCAATCCACCCAGATGTGAGTTTTAGTTGCCACCTTAAGTAAACCATTAAATAAAAATCTCACATCAGTCGTGAATATCTCTCAAACCCAATCCACGTCTACAAGCATAACATGGCAATATAAGCAACGTAGAAGTAACTCCCAAGGGTTTGATAATAAAACAGTTAATAGGTACTACCTCAACTACTTCCCAATACCCACAATTTAATTAGATCCTAACCAATGCAATGTTTGAGGATTGATCTAATGCAATAAAACTGGGTAGTGAAAAGTATGATCAAAGTGTTACTTGCCTTGCTGGTGATCCGTGAAACCTAGAGATTTGAAGTAGCAAGCGGCGCACTCCGGGTACTCTATCGCGAACAAACAAGCAAACAATAAGTACTCATCTAATGCACAAGTAAAACTCAAATAAAGATCTAACCAGAAAGTTCAACTTAAGAACTCCGGCTTGCAAAAAGATTCAACTCAAACGAAGCAACGAAGGTCAACGGCGAAAGAAACAAGCTTCGTTTACTAATCTGGATCTAAGTCAAATTTTACAGTAGCAAAAACTTGTTTGAGTAGGTTAAACGGAAAGAGAATTTCGAGATGAAACTCTAGGCGCTTGAATCACCTGATTCCGATAAACGAGCGAAAAGTTAAACCAGAACGAAAATCTGATCAAAAATCGTGATCTGGAATAATCGCGGAAAATCCGACGAAAAAGAAAAATGACGAACAGTTAAACGAACGGACGTTCGTTAACAGCGTTAAACCGACGAACGCGTTCATTAAAACGAACGGATCGGTGAACGTTCACTATGTAATAAACCAAAAAAATAAACCGATCTATATAAAAAAACTAGGGTTTAAAAAAAAATAAACCGGGCCGTTTTTTTTTAGAAACCAGGCACGGCGACGGCGTGGCTACCTCGGCGAGCAGCTCCGGCGGGGCTTCCGGCGGATCGGGCGAGGGGCGGCGAGGTGGCGGGGCTCAGGCGGCGACGGGCGGCGACGCACGGGCTCCCGGGCGGCGGCGTCTTCGGCGGCGACGCGGGCGCTCCTGGCGGCAGCGGCGGATGCGGGTCGGGGCGGCGGGGTGAGGAGAGGTGGCGGGGTAGGGGGGTACTTATAGGAGGGGGAGGGGGTGCCGTGGGGAGCGGGCAAGGCGGCGGCGGGCGGCGTGCTCGAGCCGGACTCGGCGGCGGCGGGAGCCGTGCTCGGGAGGGAGACGGGCGCGGGGCAGGCTGGGCCGTCGGCTGGGCTTCGGCCCAGTCGGCGCGCTCGGCATTTTTTTTTAATTCGCCGAATCTAAAAAAATCACAGAAAAATAAATAAAAATCCAAAAATGATAAAACAAATTTTTCCCGTCTAATTAAAATAATTAGAACGAGGTGAACATTTCCTTGGCCCAAAAATGCAATTTTAAAACGTGCAATTTTTTTAATGCAATTAAAATTGCAAATAAAATCCGAATAAAATCAAATATTTGATTTTAATATTTTCCTCTAATATTTCAATTATTTTGGAGAAGTCATATTTTCTCCTCTCATTTATTTTAATACGAAATATTTTTCGGAGAGAAAAATAATTAAAACCAAAATCCTCGTTTTATTATTTGATAAAAATCAAATATGAAAAACCTGGAAAATCCCCAACTCTCTCCGAGGGTCCTTGAGTTGCTTAGGATTTATCGAGGATTTGCCAAAATGCAAATAAATATGCTATGCAATGATGATCTAGTGTATAACATTCCAAATTGAAAATTTGGGATGTTACATTGTGAGCCCCAGTTAAAATATTATATGCCAAAATTGTTGACATTGGACAAGGAAGACAACGTAATGATTTATGTTTGTTCATATTCACATAGAAGTTATATTGTCATAGATCCTTCAACATGTGGTGCTTGCCCCCCATCTTTGCTAGCCAAAAATTATGCACTAAGTAGAGATACTACTTGTGCATCCAAAAACCCTTAAACCCAAATCTTATTTTCGAGAGTCCACCATACCTACCTAAGGATTGAGTAAGATCCTTCAATTAAGTTGTCATCGGCGCAATAAGGCAATAAAAATTGCTTCTAAAAGTGTGAGATCATTTAGTTAAGAGAAAATTGAGCATTGTACGGACTTGTTATATCAAAGAATAAAAGCGATAGACTACATAATAAAGGTTGCCATCACAAGGGGCAATATAATGTGACGTTCTTTTGCACTAAGGAGTTGAGCATACAAACAATTAAGCGCATGACAACCTCTACTTCCCTCTGTGAAGGGCCTATCTTTTAGTTTTATGTATTTACTTTTATGCAAGAGTCAAAGTGTTCTCTCTATTCCTTCCTATTTTTCTCCTTTGGCAAGCATCATGTGGTGAGGAAAGATCTAGGCACATATATCCAGTTGAATATGTGTAGCATGAGTTATTATTGTTGACATCACCCTTGAGGTGAGTATGTTGGGAGGCAAAACTATAAGCCCCTATCTTTCTATGTGTCCGGTTGAAATGTTTTGCTCATGTGTATGCAGTGAGTGTTAGCAATCATAGAAGACTATATGATGGTTGAGTATGTGGACTTGCCTAAAGTCTCCGATATGTGAACGTTCCTGAAAAGATGATGAATTGTAGTTCAGAGTTGACTGAGAACATAGTTTGTTGGTTTCCAATAGAGTTTATACTTTATACTTCGATAATGTGATGAATTGCTACTTATTCACGAGAAGTATGTGATAAAAGTTCTATGATAAAAGTTTTATGTTAAAGTTTGTTGTTGTTATAATAATTCACATGATGCTTCTATGTCCGTATTTTGTTTTTATCGACACCTCTCTCTCTAAGCATGTGGACATGTTTTTAGATTTCTGTTTTCACTTGAGGACAAGCGAGGTCTAAGCTTGGGGGAGTTGATACGTCCATTTTGTATCATGTTTACCTACTGTTATTTGTAATGTTTTTATGCATAATAATGCGTTTTGGAGTAATTCTAATGCCTTTTCTCTCATAATATGCAAGGTACACTCAAGGAGGGAGAATTCCGGCAGCAGGAAATCTGGACCTGAAAAAGCTACGTAAGGCCACCTATTCTCCACAACTACAAATGAGCTGAAACTTTACGAGGATGTTTTATGGAATATTTAAGAAATACTGGAGCAAATAACCACCGGAGGGAGGCCACCTGGTGAGCACAAGACACCAGGGCACGCCAGGCCCGTCAGGCGCGCCCTGGTGGGTAGTGCTCAGTCGGGCCCACCTCAGGTGCCAATCTTCTGGTATATAAGTCATTTTGACCTAGAAAAAAAATCGGAGGTGGACTTTCGGGACGAAGCGCCGCCGTCTCGAGGCGGAACTTGGGCAGGAGAACTTTTGCCCTCCGGTGGAGCGATTCCGCCGGGGGAACTTCCCTCCCGGAGGGCGAAATCATCATCAGCATCATCATCACCAACAACTCTCCCATCTTGGGTAGGGGAAATCTCCATGAACATCTTCAGCAGCACCATCTCCTCTCAAACCCTAGTTCGTCTCTTGTGTTCAATTTGTGTACCGGAACTATAGATTGGTACTCGTGGGTGACTAGTAGTGTTGATTATATCTTGTAGTTGATTACTATATGGTTTATTTGGTGGAAGATTATATGTTCAGATCCAATATGATATTTAATACCCCTCTGATCTTGAGCATGTTTATCACTTGTGAGTAGTTACTTTTGTTCTTGAGGTCACGGGTGAAATCATGTTGCAAGTAATCATGTGAACTTGATATGTGTTCGATATTTTGATAGTATGTATGTTGAGATTCCCTTAGTGGTGTCATGTGACCGTCAACTACACCATATTTGGGACTAAGGGAATGCATTGTGGAGTAGTTATTAGATGATGGGTTGCGAAAGTGACAGAAGCTTAAACCCTAGTTTATGCGCTATTTCGTAAGGGACTGATTGGATCCAAAAGTTTAATGATATGGTTAGAACTTATTCTTAATATTTTTCTCCTAGTTGCGGATGCTTGAGAGGGGGTTAATCATAAGTAGGAGGCTTTTTCAAGTAAGAGCAGCACCTAAGCAGCAGTCCACCCACAAATTAAATTATCAAAGTAGCGAACACGAATCGAATCAACATGATGAAAGTGACTAGATGAAATTCCCATGTACCCTCAAGAGCGCTTTGCTTATCATAAGAGACCATTTTGGCCTGTCCTTTGCCTCAAAAGGACTGGGCTACCTTGCTGCACTTTTGTTACCGTTACCGTTACTTGCTCGTTACAAATTATTTTGCTATCAAACTACTCGCTACTTACAATTTCAGCACTTGTAGACACTACCTTGCTGAAAACCAATTGTCATTTCCTTCTGCTCCTCGTTGGGTTCGATACTCCTACTGTAGCGACCCGATCCCAATGGATCGAAGTCTCTGTGCTTAAGTGTCATCCCTGGATCGGTATTGCTGACACACACAATACTCGAGGAATTATAACAGAGTTCAGTCACACACTTATTACATCGAGTGTCTCATAAGAGAACTTATTACAATAATATGGCTGAAGGCCATCTAAAATAAGATAATTGCGGAAACTTCGAAGATAAATGAGTCCATCCAACTCCATGGCAAATCTGAGTGCACGACAACGACCTAGCGCACCTTTTACTCTTCGTCTGAAAATTCTGCAACATGATACATAGCAGCCGTGCAGGTCAGCACATGGAATATGATGGCAAGATAACACTATAGAGCAATGAACAAATAACAGCTATCACTACAGGTAGTATATGGCTGGTGGAGGCTCTTAGTTTATCATTTGCATAAAGACAATTTTTTTCCTACAACAAATGGAATAGATTTTATTTATCTACTAGTTTTATGTCATTAATGAGAAGGTTCCTCCAACTCAATCCCAAAAGAATATTAATAACCCAACAAGTTTATTAAGTAAGTGATGATATCAAACAATAATTCAAGTATCAGATACTCAAGATGTCCATAACCGGGGACATGGCTAATCATGATTAGTTTGTACACTCTGCAGAGGTTTGCTCACTTTTCCCCACAAGACTCGATCTCCTCCGTTGAATTTCTCGCACTACATGATGTTTGAGAAATGGATGACTGAGACACAGTCTTTCCGAAGCATTAACTCTTTACTCTAGTTAGACAGTACCACCTACTTTCCCCTACATCTGCTAGCCTACCACTGAAAGAGGTCACACAACATACTCAATTATGCCAGAGCCCATAATGTCTTGTGGATCACACGAAAGTTTCTAGCATGAATAATCTTAGGATCCCTTTGAGCCTGGGTGGCATTCCATAGGATGATCACACGGGTACTCCGGGATATCCTAGGACAACACTGGATTCTCCAGGTGCCCACAACCAATCCACCTAGATGTGTATTAGAGTAGCCACCTTAAGTTTCCCTTAGTTATTATCTCTCACAACTTGCATGATTCTCTCATACCAATTCACGCCTACGAGCATGGCTAAGCAATAAGTAACAAAGCGTATATTCCTAGGGTGATCAAAGGTAATAGGTTCCTACCTCATAGACTATAGACATACCACATGTTACCAATCTTACTCATGCAATGTTTGAGGGTTGAAACTAATGCATAAAAACTGGGTAATAAAGGGATATGATCAAAGTGAAACTTGCCTTGTTGATGATCGAAAAACCCTAGAGATTTGTAGTAGCAAGCTTCGCACTCAAGCAAAAATGCAAAGGTAAAACCAAATAAAAGGTCTAAACAGAAAGTTCAAGCGAAGGGCTTCGATTTGCAAAAAGAATCGATCAAATCGAAACTACGAAACTCGAATTACAATCAAAAGAAGTTCAAATACAAATCTATTTGAAACCAAATTTTAATTTTTCAAAAATATGTTCAAGTTGATTATCTGGACAGAGGGTATCGTAACGAAGAATTCGGCGTTGGTTTCATTGAATTTGGATAAACGAGCAAAAAGTTGTGAGGGTTTGAAGATCAGGGATTAAACTACGAAGAAAATAATTACGAACGGGTTCCTGGCTGAAAATAAACTAAAAAAGAAAAATCTAACGAACGGACGTTTGCTAACAGAGACTAACGAAAGAAAACATTCACTAACAGATCTAAACGAACGAACGTTTGCTAATTAAACTAAACTAATAAAATAGACCGATCTAAAAAGAAAAACCTAAAACTAAAAAACCCGGGTCGGGTTTTGCCGATTTATGCCGGTTCGGTGAGAAAAACTTGCAGCGGCAGATCGGGCTCCGGCGTGAGGCGCAACGGCCGACGGCGGCTGCGGGGCGGGGTGGCGCCGCAGGCGACGCGATGAAAGGCGGTGACGAGCGGCGCGGCAGGTGGCGGTGCTTGCGGCGGCAGCGGCGGGGTGCTGCTGCGTGGGCCGGCGGCGGCTGATGAGGGGGAAAGAGTGGCGGGATGGCGGCTTATTAGGAGGGGGGCGGCATCCGACTTGGGGAGGGGGTCGGGGTGCGTGACGGCGGCTCGGACTCCGGCGAGTCCGGCTCCCGCACGGCAGGAAAGGCGGCGGCGCAACGGGCCGGCTCGGCCTTCGGCCCAGTTCGGTTCGGAGAAATTCTTTTGTAATCGTGCCGCAAAGAAAATCCAAATAAAATAAAATATATTTCCTAAAAATTGCAGAAATAAACATCACCATCCCCTCCTTATATTTGGCACAACGTGAACATTTTTCTAGGCTAAATGCAATTTTTAAAAATGCACATTTTAACCTAATTTAGTAAAATGCAACCGAATAAAAATTCAAATAAAACTCAAATAAAATATATTTTCTTAAAAATTAAATTTCCAATATTTCCCGCTGTTTTGAAGAAGTCATATTATCTTCTCTCATTATTTTATTTATTTCAAAATAATTGGAAAAATAATTTTGAATAAAATCTCTTTGATCCAATTTGCCAAATTTGAAAATTAAAAAATGGATTTTTGTGAAAACCTCCAACTCTCTCAATTGGTCCTTGAGTTGCTTAAGGTTTCTAGGACCAAAACTCCAAATAAAACGAATTCAAAGATGCATAAATTATGAATGCATATGATGACCTAACGAATAACATCCATCTTGAAAATTGGGATGTTACAAACCTACCCCCCTTAAGATGAATCTAGCCCTCGAGATTTGGGTTGGCTAGTATAAAGGTGTGGGTGGTATTTTCGGAGGTCTTCTTCTCGCTCCCAGGTGGCTTCCTCCTCGGTATGGTGGATCCACTGAACTTTGCAAAACTTGATGACCTTGCTGCGTGTAACTCGGTTGGCAAACTCGAGAATCTTGACGGGTTTCTCCTCATAGGTTAGGTCACTCTCCAACTGAATTGCTTCCAGGGGCACTGTATCTCTCAGAGGAATATCGTCCATCTCTGCATGGCATTTCTTCAGCTGGGAAATGTGAAACACCTCATGAACTCCTGACAAACCTTCGGGTAAGTCCAACTTGTAGGCAACTTCAACCATACGTTTCAAAACTCGGTATGGTCCTACAAATCATGGGGCTAACTTTCCTTTGACTCCAAACCGTTTAACTCCTTGAAGTGGTGACACACGAAGATATGCTCTGTCTCCGACTTTGTAGGCTCCCTCCTTGCGTTTACTATCGGCATAACTCTTTTGCATGGAAAGAGCTACCTTGAGTCTATCTCGAATCAACTTGACCTTCTCCTCAGACTCTCTGATTAAGTCTAGCCTGAACAGTTGTCGGTCTCCAAGTTTATCCCACATCAATGGTGTCCTGCACCTCCTTCCATATAAGGCTTCGAAAGGGGCCATCTTCAAACTGGCTTGGTAACTGTTGTTGTACGAGAACTCACTACAAGAAATATGTCAACTTGCGACCATCACTATTGGTCGCTGAAAGGTCATTGTTTTTCATTTGTGACTTTTTTGTGACCAAAAACAGATGGTCAAAAGCTGACGGTCGTAAACTGAAATTCACGACCTTCTTTGTGATATGTAAAAGGTCGTTGGTTCTTTGACCAAATTTTTGGTCACTAGCAGCCTCCCCAGACCACGTAGGATCCAGCGTGGCAAGCTGACGTGGATAAGAATCAGCCTAGTCCAATTTGATGCCTATATGGGCCGAGCCCATTAATTCAGCCCATTTATATATTTTTTTCCTATGAATTTTTTGTCAGCTTCATGGACCAAGCCCAACATTGCAGCCTTTTTATTTTTGGGTCGTGGGCTTTTTGTCTCAATAGTTTCAGTTCACTTTTTTTTATAAAATGGGTTCACTAGTCAGGTGGGTCCTTGCTGTCAGTGTCACATTCTTCATTTTCCAATTTAACGTAAATAAATACACAATATTTAAATTGGCACATAGAAAACACACAAAATACTTCAAATATTATCAACTAGAGTTAGTACAGAGCTGCTGTTGTACAAATAACACGTAATAAGATCTAACATACACTTTGCAAGCTCTACAAGTGTAACAACAGTATGGCAATCATAGTTACATGCTCCACAAGTTCAATAACATGGTACTTTACAATCTCTACAAGTGTCATGTTCTTCAGGATGGAGCTCCTTCGACAGCGATTACAAACTAGGCACCTGCTCTTCTTGCCATTGTGAGGAGGTGGATGCTCACCATGGTGTGCTTGATGATGCACACGACCATGATCTTCTTGCCACTATTGCATCCGTGCGCTCGATGATGCTGGTACCAATGCATACAACTAGAACAAAATTGTCAGCATTAACCCACAACTTCAAGTACAAGCTAAGTATGTATCAAGTGACAACAAAAACAAGTTTATATGCTAGTACAAAATCACCATCATTAACTAGTTTATATGGGAATGAAAACAATCATCAGTACTGGATTGAACACAATGC
This sequence comes from Aegilops tauschii subsp. strangulata, assembly GCF_002575655.3. Taxonomy (NCBI): domain Eukaryota; kingdom Viridiplantae; phylum Streptophyta; class Magnoliopsida; order Poales; family Poaceae; genus Aegilops; species Aegilops tauschii. The sequence goes on along the minus strand of NW_027332455.1, from coordinate 773,163 downwards.
TATCTTCATATTAGCAAACAGAATATCTCATTTTCATATTCTCAGTAAGCAAGTACAGTCTGCTTCAACCCATGTTCTAAAAAAGATGTTTATCCCTCCCAGGAGTACATTTGATGGTTTATTATGGGACGGAGGTAGTATGTATCAAGTAACAAAGAAAACAAGTTGAGTAAAACGGTAAAAATGCAGCAGGGAACAGACTTCTTTTATATGGGTATGTTTCAATTGCATACAACAAGACAAGTCATTAATTGAATGTGAATATCAATTCAAATTGCTACATTGTTGTACCATATCCTTCAATGAAAGATTATTAGTAAGTAACTGGTGTTCCCGGGATTCAAGATGCATTATTTTGTCACCAAACTTTCAGAGATGTTGGTGCTCACCTTCCATCTTCGCGAGGTGCTTCTTCACCTTGCCGGCGCACACTTTGCAGTGAAGGGACACCTTCAGCACGACCACCTGCACGATCAAGTAAACTGAAATTAAGTTAACAAAAGGAAGGCATGGCAATGGGCATGGCCAAATTAACTTTTGTCGACATAGCAGCATGGTAGCAATGAATTAACATCATCAAGTTAACATAACAGCATGGCCATGGCAGCATTTCGGTAGATTAATATCATGCATCCGAAATAGCAAGATTTGTCCATAAATCCTAGCTTTAATACAAAATGAGCAGTTGCAATTCTAGTAACAATCTGAGAACACAGTCCTCTCGGTTTGAACAACACTACAAAAAAAGACACATCCGTGACATTTTGGGCCGAACGAAATTTTTTGTCATACTAATGAAACTTCTATGACGATAATTGTGACAAAACCCGGTATCATCATAGATGTGGTGGGCTCCTACTTCTATGGCAAAAAATCATGACAGAAAATGGGCTTTTCGTCCTGGGCGGGCCGTAGACGTAGCAGCATGACATTCTTTGGGCCGTCCATGACAGAAAAAACCGTGGTAGAAGCGAGGGTGAGGAAAATATCGGGGTGTTCCCGGTTACGGTGCGTGGTCGGGGCCGAGCGATGCACGGAGGTTTGCGCGTTTCTCTCGTACATGCACATGCGTGGGTGCGAGGCGTTGGGCTCTAACTGAACCCGAGCAAGGCGTTCGCCTACTGAACCCGAGCGATTGTACTGCAGGCTACGCGTTACGGAACCTGAGCGATCGATCAATGGCTGTTAACTGAACCCGATCGAGTGATTCCTTCGCTACTGCTGCTAACTGAAGCTGGTCGATGCTGCCTCTGGATGAACAGTGAGCGTTGCTGGGGGGTTTGGATGAACAATTCCCGGTGGGGGTGGATGAACAGGACCCTGTTGTGTTGCCTCTGGATGAACAGGACCCCGATCAATTGAGCCGGTTGGGGCTGGATGAACAGGACCCCGTGGAGGGCTGGATGAACAGGACGACCCCGTGGACTGCTGGATGAACAGTAGACGGTGGAGGGGTGGATGAACAGTAGCCCGTGGAGGGGTGGTTGAACAGGAGCCCGTGGAGAGGGCTGGCTGAACAGTAGCCGGTGGAGTAGCGCGCGGTGGAGGCTGGATGAACAGGAGCCCGTGGATGAACAGTCGCAGGTGGAGGATAGAGGAGGTCGATGGTGGATGAACAGTATCCCGTGGAGGCTGGAGGAGGTCGACGATGGAGATGAACAGTATCCCGTGGAGTCCCGTTTTGCGGTATGCCACACCCCTCCCGATGAACAGGACCCCCGTTTCGACCGTAGCGCTCCAACACAAGTCCGTTTCCTCCATTTTGCGGTACGCCACACCCCTCCCGCTCAACAGGACCCCGTTTCGACTCTAGGAGGTCCAACACAAGTCCGTTTCCTCCGTTTTGCGGTACGCCAGACCCCTCCCGATGAACAGGATCCCGTTTCGAACGTGGCCGGTCGAACAGAAGGCCGTTTCCTCCATTCTGCGATACGCCAGGCCTCGTTTCCATCGCCTGTTCCGTCCAAGCCAGTTGGCTCCCACGCGTTCCGTTGCCTCCCGATGAACACGACGCATTCTGTTGCCTCCCGATGAACACGACGCATTCCGTTGCCTCCCCATGAACATGACGATGATGCAGTTTCTCTGTTCCGACCCAGCCATGTACACGAGCCCTGGCCGTACGTATGCGCGAGTAGGCGTTCGAGACCCCGTCTGTAGGTACGTATGTGGCCGTATTTTCTTTCTTGCACACTGGCCGCTGTACGTACGTGTACATGCTACATGCGCGCCTCTACTACGACACGTGCACGCCTCTACTACAACACGTGCGCACCTCTACATCGACCAGTATGTACGTACATGTTCGAGACCAGAATGACAACACTACGTACGCTTCGACCATGTGAGTCCTGACTATTAGGCACTTCCTTACGTGCGAAGATGTAGCTGGTGGGTCCCAGCAGTCAGGGGCGAATCGTTTTTTTGCCCGGACACACTTCCTTGCGTGCGAAGATGGTGCTGGTGGGTCCCAGCAGTCAGGGGGGAAATGTTTTTTTGCAAAATATGGTGGCCCGTCTGGTGGGTCCCCGCTGTCAGGTGGAGGAATAATTATTTTGCGCGTAATAAGGAGGCACTTCCCTGCGGCCACCATGGACCCAACTATCAGCGTCTCCACGTACAGTACTCTTCAGATGGAAGTCATTCCTTGACCACATTGACCACGCAGCTCCGAGAGCACCAGGGCGGTGGACGACGGCGAGGACTAGGAAGGGGACGACGCGGAGCCGGGGAAGACGCGACAGTGGAAGCCCGCGCGAAGAGGAGTACGAGGGTTCACTGGTTCAGCTGCGGTGTGAGGCTGCCGTTACCGCAGGGCCTGGCCAGCGGTGGGAATAGTAGGTGCGGTGAGGCCTCCGCGGCAGCACAGCCGACCACGGGAGGCAGGAGCATGCGGCACGACCGGCGGTGCTTTGGGCGGCTGGAGCACGAAGATCAGAGGTTGAAGAAGCACTACGGCCGTTGGATGGACATCGTACGATCACTGGCGCTAGAATCGTTCATATTGACTAAGTTGACAAAGCCCTCCGTCCCTGTCAACTTAGTAGGCCCACAAGTTAGCGTCCCACCAAGGTGGGTCCCAGCTAGCAGGGGGAGTATTCATTTTTTTGTGCGTAATCAGGAGGCATTTCCGGTGGGTCCGAGCTAATAGCGAGGGGAACATTTTTTCACGAAATATAGAGGCCCTTTCGGTGGGTCCCAGCTATCAGGTGGAGGAATCATTATTTTGCACATAATAAGGAGGTATTTCCCTGTGTGGGCCCCTACTGTCAGCCTCTTCCGATGGGTGTTGTTTGTTGACTATGTTGACCTCGCCACGCCGAGAGCACAAACGCGGTGGACGAGGGCGAGGCCCAGGAAGGGAACCACCCAGAGCCGGCGAAGCCACCGCAGCGGATGCCCACGCTGAGGGGAGTACGAGCGCTGACTGGTCGGCTGCGGGGTGAGGCTGACATCGCCGGAAAATAAGAGGATGTGTGGGTAGTTAGAGGGATGGCCTGGCGGCGGCACAGCCGGCCACGGGAGGAGGGAGCAGGCAGTCCCGTCGGCGCTGGTTTGGGTGGCTGGAGCAAGAAGATCAGAGATTGAAGAAGCACGGCGGCCGTTGGATGGACATCCAACAGTCACTGCTGTGTGTTGACTAAGTTGACAAAGCCTTGCGTACGCGTCAAAAAAAATTTAGGACAGCGTCATCGTCAACCTGGTAGGCCCGGAAGTCAGCCTCCAAATCTGTGGAAAACAGCATACAGCCCATTAGCCATTATTTTCAATAATTTACAACCAATTTGCTAATTCTTAAGGATATTTGAAGCCCATATTCTTTTTATTAGCATTACAGACCATATATTCTCGGCACTGCTAAAAAATTCAACGAAATTTTGCATATTTCGGTGGGGTCCGAACTATTTTAATCACGAAATTTCGAGTCATGTTAAAAATATTTTAAAAAAATAAAATTCAAAAAAACAATTCTCTGCAAAAAAATGAATGAAATTTAGAATCTTGACTAGCAAGATGCCCGTTCGTTGCACGGAACATGAAGATGCATTTGTATGAGTAGTTTATCTTGTGGGAGAAAAGATGATATTTTAATGTAATTGCCAGTTGGCTTTGGTTTTTATAAGAGTAGAGAGCAGAGAAATCCTGAAAAAATGATATTTTAATGCAATTGCCGGTCGGCTTTGGTTTAAAAATTTACAGCCCATTTCTTACAACTTATAGCCCATTTTCTAGGGAGGCCCATTTCTTACTACTTACATCCCTCCTCGTCTTGAAAGATTTGCAGCCCAGCAGAGCTGAGAAAATCAAGTAGGCCTCGGTTTTGCTATTCTCCAAAAAAAAAAGAACTGGGCTAGCCATTTTGAGAAAGAAAAAAATATATCAACTGGGCTCGTCATGTGCTTAATAAAAGCATAAGCGTGGGCTAGACGGGCCATAGCCCCCGCACAGCGCGCAGTTGAGCTCTGTCTCTGAAACTAAAAAACAACTGGGCGAGCTGCTGGGTCCCTGGTGTTATCCGCTCGTAGTGTAATTTTCTCGTTTATTGGCTACATTGACAATGGCGTGGGACCTAGTTGTGAAACAATTAGGAGGAAGTATTTTTTTGGCTTGTAATAACGAGGCACCTGCTTGCAAAATGCAATGACCCTGGTGGGTCCCTACCATCAGCCTCTCCACGTACAGTCATCTCCTGATTCCTCTTGGTTGTTGACCATGTTGACAACGCCAGACGGCGGCGGGCACAGCGAGCGAACCAACGCGGAGAACGACGGCGAGGCCTTAGACGGAAACGAACAACAGCCGTGGAAGATGCGGCAGTGTAGTGGCAGGTGGAGGGGAGTACGAGGGCAACAACATGCAACTGAAGCATACAAATGGTACAAAAAGCCCAAGGATTAATTGTTCATCAAATTTTTAGACAAAACCCAGATTGAACATGGCAGTAACATCTAACCCAACCACTCTTTTTTGCAGTCACAAACAAATGGATCGGTCTGATCCATAAAATCAATATCGTGTGCAAAAAAAAATTATTTCAGAATGACTACAACTTGTTGTAAATAGAAGCCGAGAACGTTTAGAAGCCCATTTGTCCACATGAAACTTCTTTTTTTGCTGTTCAACATGTCCGTCCGTGAGAAATCTCTTGCAGTAAAAATTAAGCCTCATGGACAATTATAACCTCGCATTCAAGAGGAAGAATGTGACAAAGCTTCTGTTTTCCTGGTTGGATGCATATCCTTCCATCGTTATTCTCCTCAAACGAATGTCATGAGAACTGAGAAGATCCTGGTGCTTATTACGCCACCGATTGGTTATATGTTTTGCTCCATGTGGTTCTGCCTAAGTAGACATGAAGATTGAAAACAGTTAAGGTCTGAAAAAAGAGTATGTCGAAAGAACGACAACTGAACAGTTAATTCTAGTACAATATATACGGGCTCTCAATGTGTATGAAATCACAATCTCTATATATAAGTTCTCCAGAGATCGAAAGCATCACAGCAAGCCAATAATTATGTTCAGATCAAAACTAAACATTCTGATATATGTGATCTTGACAGAATCCAGCAGCATTGATAGGCTATCAATGGACGAACTCTTCATTGAGCATATAACGTAATATTAGTACCCAAAGTGTACTCCAAGATGATATAAAACTTATGTGCACAAATGAAAAATGCAGCTTATGATTACAAATGTGTAGATGATAATATACGGTACCTGAAAAAGTGAGGAGCCAAACACCAACTCCTTGTGATCATTAAACGGGTCACGAATGACACCCAAGGTCTCCAGTTTGGGCGCAGAGACGACATTTATTTGTGAAGGTCTATAACAATTATCAAGGAGCAACCTTTTAAGTGAATGGGAATCTTCGATGATGAGTTGCTGTCCTTCAAAACAAATTCCAATGCTTTTAAGGTGAGGCGACTTTATTTGGAGACAACTGATACAGATTTTTATTCCCAAAACAATCAGCAAGCGCTCCAGGGCAGGGAAACTGGAGTGGATGATGCTGTGCAGTCAGGCCTCCGACAGATAAACCACCACAAGCGAAAGTTTTTTTAGCAGTGGGAGTCGAAGCATTTGTACCAGATCGTCTGGTAGATGGCACCGGGCGAAGGTGGCGGTGTGGAGAGAGGAGGAAAACCGCGAGATGGACAACGGTGGTGTGGGCACGAATTCTTGGTGTGTTCGTGGTCTGGAACTTTTGTGGTAATGGTACAACTCAAACTGCTGGAGTTTTCCGAAATCAGGGGATGTCAGCCAAGCATCCACCATGCCGGGTATGGATAGCAGGTAGCGTGTCGGGATGCAGAGGCATTGAATGGGGCCCTGCTGGTGAGAAGAGATGATGGCTCTAAGGAGATCAAATTCAGGAAGGACAAATATCTGACGACAGTCGAGATTGAGGGGCGCGGTGCGCCATAGAGGGCGCCACCGAGTTGAGAGGACTTGTGTGCGGCAGCAATCCTTGGTGAGGAGAAGCGAGATGATCTCCTCAAGGATGACTTCCGGTAGATCGCTGATGCGGTCCACCGGAGATTCTACCGGTTCCTCAGATCTGGGTGGGGGTGCTCGCCGCTTCTCCCAGCGCTAACGGGTGCAGGATCTACAACCGGCGTCGCCGCTGGCGGGAGCCTCATCTTCTTTGCGCTGGGGCCAGCCGACTCCATTTTCCTTGTGGGCGTCGCGCCGAGCTCACGAGTTTGAGCAGAGTAGCCAGAGAGGAGCATAGTGGCAGTGCGAGTGGGGAAGAAGGAGGGTTGGGGATTTCTGTAGGAGTGGAAGAAGAGGAGCAGGCGTTTTCTGTATGAGTGAGGAAGAAGGTGAGCGGGGGTTTTCTGGACGAGTGAGGAAGATTGGGGAGCGGGGGGAATTGGGCTGAGACGGAAGCGGGAGAGTGAGCTATTCGTGTTTATAAGTCCCGATGCACTAACTACTCGCTTATTCCCAAGAACTGCTCTCTTCTTTTGCGTTGCAATTGATGCTGACACATTTGCAGCAAACACATGAGGCAATAGAGATGACTCAACATGGGTCCATATTGTGCAGTTCCCCTGAAATCATCTTCATTGTCCTGAATCTGAGAAGATAGGAAAACAGTAGCGATACTTAAACGGTGTTGCAAAACAGTAGCACATGTCAATAGCTCGGCATGACAAAACACGATCGTTTGGACGAAGGGGATACTGACCTGCCTAAGGAAGATTATATATAATTTCATAAGTCCTTGGTTGATTTCCACGTTCGGCTGCACTGCTTCTTTGCTCCTCCACACATGAAAGGATCGTTCCGCACTGCAGTCAGCAAGTCAACATACGAATAAGCTAATTTCATCTTGCGGTGGTCATTGTACCTAGTTACGAATGTAGGAATACCTGGAGCACCATGAGGTTAGCTGACAGCAAGTAGATGCAGCCATATAAACGGTGCTACCAAAATTGAGCTTTGTATCCCTTCCCGTTATGAGAATTCTTCTTGAAGTTGGTAGAATGTGATGGCTTGTTCTTTGCATCAAACTTGCCTTTCCCCTAAGATTTGGTCTTGTTGTTTTGGGGCTGGTTGGGCTAGAAGTTCTTCTCGTGTACCATGTGGGCACTAGAAGCTCCCTCAGCAACCTGAGCACGTGTGTCTTTTGCTCTCACCTTCTCCTCAAAATCAACAGTGCTAATGAGATCCAAAATAGAAAAATCATGTCTCTTGTTTTTCAGAGGAGTGGCAAAATCGTTCCACGGTGGTCCCAGCAACAAATTCGTCTGGCAACACACACTTAAAGTACTCAAGTTCCTTAGAGAGTGACTGTATCTCATGAGTCTTATGAACAATAGAGCGCTCATCAGTCATCTTGTACTCACAGAATTGCCCCATGACGTACAACTCGTTGCCAGCGCCCGAGGGCCCAAATGTGGCCTCGAGCGCAGCCCACATGTATTTGCCGCTGTCAAACGACATATATGAATCCACAATGGAATCCTCAAGAACACTCAGCAGGGCAGCTTTGAAGAGGGTATCCATGTTCTCAAAAGCTTCCTGCTGTGTAGGATTAAGATCGCCCTCAGGCTTAACCTTAGTGGCGTCATAGCAGTACATGATCTGAAACCAATATACTGCTCTTGTGTGCCACCTTTTATATTGCACCGCCTTAAAAGTAGGCGGCTTCAAAAGCGCAGCCAAACAGATCAGAGTAAATTGCCTATAATCAGGTTTTTGGATTGGATTGTTGAATATATGAGCAATTTACTATGAGATTTAATCCGAATCAACAGTAAATAGATCATGACGACAATTGCAAACATCAAAGTTATGATGCGGACTAAACTAGGAGCATAGAATCACATACTGTATAGCAGGAGCAGAACCGCTGTGGTTGATGTTGTCACTCATGTCGTTGATGAAGAGGTTACCGAGGTCGGGGAAGAAGGCTGTCGCTGAGGAAGGCGTCGCTGGCAGCAGTCACAGGAGTGTGCTCCCCAAAAACCTTATCGCCCCTCTCCCGTACAGTATCACGAAAGGCGAGGTTCGGAGGACTGCTGTCCCTTCTCGCGGTGCACGCCGAAAGGAGGGCTGGAGAAGAATTGCGTGGCGGCACTAAGATCTGGAATGGTGCGAAACCATATGATACAGCGGCGGCTAGGGTAGAGCATGACAGGTCAGTCGTGCGAGTAAGTCCAAGTATAATAGTAGGCCTTTGGCCCCCAAACCCCACATCCAAGTTAATAATAGCCCCACCAAGGTTTGTCTCAAAACAATTGAGTAATTAAGGCATCCGTTAGTCCCTTTAGTATAAATACTATACCATTAATAATGGCCCCACCTTTTGTCTCACAAAGTATGTTGGGGCTCCTGCTACAACCGGCTACAAGTTTACAATCCGCTTCTCTTCTCTCTCCTCTTCTCTCTCCTTCAACTAAGCACAAATACTATATTTAAATCCTTATATCCTGCTTATGTCATCTAATTGTAGTACTTTCCCTAAAGTTACTCTCCACTGTGTAGTCTGAAATGCCGGGCATGCAGCAGGCGGTGCCCTCGGTCGGCGTGCCGCTTCAACGGCGGAAGCAGTGAGAGGTCGCGTCGCCCTGACTTGCCATCAATGTGGAGCGGCGGGCTCAGCTGGCGCCGGGCGGGAAGCGTGCGCGGGAGGGGGGAGGGTTTTTTGTTGGGCCAAGAAGGTGAGAAGCCAACTTGGGATCGGTCCGGATGGGGAAACATCATGTGCTCCCATACTCTGCATATGACACTAGTCTATGTTACTACTCCCTCCTTTCCGGTATATAGATATGTTGGGCCAAGAAGGAGTAGAGGCGACTGGGGACGCACCACGTCGTGGGCACTCCGTACATGCTCGTGTGCATGCAGCGTGCGAGTTTTTGCATCGGTGCAAGCTCTAAGGCCGAGGCTGCGGTCGTCTTTGTCTCCGACTTGTCGTTGATCAACGACGGCAAAGAGGTATTGCAAGAGATGCGTAGGCGCCGTTGTGTGCGAGCTTCGCCGTAGCACGACGAACCGGACATCGCCGCAGATGGCGCACACCTCCATGCAGCCGAGTGTGTGCGCATGCATGTGTTTTTCACGTGCATTCTGCTGCCGAGTGTGTGTGCATGCACACGTTGTGTACGTGCATTGTGTGCTCCATGCTATGCGCGTATGTGCATGAGTTGGATTGGATGGAGCTAGTGCGTTGGCGTGTGTACATGCGTGGCTGCATGCGTCCTGTACATGCGTGGCTTGTTGCGTGGTTATCAATATAAACTATAAAACACCTTCAACTTAGCATCCTGATGTATCGTTTCTAGTGGTTACCGAATAGTTCATTTTTTTTTATTTGTTTATAGGTGGGCAGGCGGCAAAAACAGGGGAAAACACGCAAGGTTCCTTGCAGACGCTCCACCCCGAGGTTCCTTGCTCCTTCTCGGTCGTTGGGAATCTATGTTCTTCAACTCTTTTCTTTTACATGAGCTTTGTTCATCCTTTTGCCAACACGCGAGACATCTGGCATCAAGGTGCACGTGTCATGCAAGAAAATGGAGATAATCAGATAAGCAGTGCGTAAGTGGGTCATGCACTTCGATGGCACCTACTACTACGCAATATTTTTTCTCCTCGATGGCACGTGAATAGTGCACGTACTCAACGACGGAGCACGGGATGGTAGCCATGACATGGTCAACCCTTTTTTGGAGAGAGTACGTACTAAATAACTTTGATGTGTCCCGTCAACTCGCACAACGACGAGAAGCTTGATTACGCCTTCTCCCTCGCCAACGCGTGCGTGGTGGCTCGCAGCATGAGGAGAAACTTTTGCTTCAAGCGGTGACGTGCAGCAGTTCATTTGGTGTCAGATTGCCAGAAGTACTACTGTAGAACCATCGACTTCCGGAAGAGGCAAAGAGCCAAGCGCAAGGTCACCTACTAACCTTAGACTAGGCGTAGTGGGAGTAACATAAGTAGTGGTACCTCCTTTTTTATTCTAGAAACAACCACATGCGAATATCGAGGTGCTGGTTACGTAGAACAAATTTCCTAGAGTCCGTGCTCAGCCCTCCTCTGTCTCTCTTCTCAGCCAGCCAGCAGACGCGCGGAGCCCATCGTCTGTTTGCTCATATGCGGTCCCACATGTGAGTGAAAACGCAAGAGGACCCACTGAACCTTCACATCTTTCACCTCGACGTGCTGGTGATTAAAAACAAATCCAATAAAGATCTTCGGTGGCCGCTTTTGGAGTGACTCAAGAGTAGTAAGATTCTATTTACAGTTTAACCCAAGATGCACATCACGTGGCTTCAACTACCACTCTATTTTCTTGCATGCAGGACCTGGATGCTGGATGTCCCACGTGTCGGCAAAAGGAGGTAGAACCCAACCAAATCTTGGGTTGTGCTCTTGGATTAGACTAGTTGTGCTAACCTAAAATTTTTATTGTGTACTCCCTCCGTTCCTAAATGTAAGTCTTTGTAGAGATTCCACTATAAACCGCATACAGATGTATATAGATGCATTTTAAGTTTAGATTCATTCATTTTGCTCCGTATGTAGTCCACCTAGTGGAATCACTACAAAGACTTATATTTTGGAATGGAGGGAGTAGAATGGATGCAAGTTTTGGTATTGGGAAGAAGAGCACGGCCACTGCATCCGAGAAATGGCACAGACACGACGCCATTGCCCTACCCAAACAGACAGAATCCGGGAAAAACGGAGGTCCGTTTGGGGTCGTGCGTTGGAGTTGGCCTTAAAAGTGGGACTGCAGTTGAGGAAACCGACTATCGGCAAACCTCCACCTCGCCCGCCACGCGATGGCTGAGTTAGAGAAACGACGAGGTTGAAGAGATTGTTGTAGCACGGACTCCAAGAAATATGGTGTCAGATGGAAGTCGTGCTGGTGGCGTGTGTCATACTCCTGGACGTGAACTCTTGTTCTGGCCCATGCCACCGTACTACTCCTACTACTTATATAGTAGTAGTATCGAGGATTCGAGGTGCTGGTTATGTACAGCGAACACATTAACATATGGACCACCTCACACTGTGGCCAAATTTCCTGGAGTCTGTGCTAGGTTAAAAAGTGTTCTTTGTGAGGGTGGGTGGCTGGTCTCAAGTTTAAAACTTGTTGTATTACGTATACGTAGACGTAGAGATAGTGCAGCAGTTCTGAAAGTTTGAACCCAAACATCAGAATGCAATTTCTATTGGACTCATCCGAGGACCTAGGATGATGGGATTCGCAGCTACAGTAAAAACACCCGCCCGACGCGTGAAGCATGTGAAGCTAGTACAAATAGTGTACTACTATTGTTGATTGGCCTCATCCGATAACCTGTTGCAATGCACGTACAATTATGTATTCGGAAAATATTTTTTTGCCTCGTCGCAACACTCACTCAGAGAGGCGACTCGAAAGCCATTCATAAATTTAGTAAGTTTATCACAGGCATATCATTTTATTAGATACAACAGGTCATCAACCCACAACGACAACAAGGATACATTATAAATACTAAAGTTTTCATCACACAACAAATAACAAGCAATGAAATGAACTTCAACTCAACCAATCCTCGGCGTTGGAAACGCTTGCTATGAACCACAAGTGATTCTCTGGAAGGGCCATCTATTGTCAATCTCGAGACCAATGCAGGACTGATCATCCAGGCTGAAGCGGCCTACTATATCAGTACCAGGGTAGGGAACCACCGAAATGTCCGAGGTATAGATACAGTTGCTTCTCATAAATGGTACTAGCAACATTGTGTCAACAGCAGTTGGATCGCCTTTCACCATCATTGGATAGTTTTGTCCAAGGAAGAGCGAGTTTTCTCCAAGACTATCAATTCTGTACCAGGGAGAAGGTGTTGGCGCTAGCACACTAGTATCCATCCCGAATACCATGCAACGGGTGATGGAATAGGTCCGGAGAGTGCGACCATGGGAGACAACACCTGCTTCCTTAGTAGTAACATCAGCAGTGGGCTGTATACAGACAAGAAGGGGTGATCCATCAGAATAAGTTGCCAGGCGCCACTAAGTATATGGGCCCTACTCGTCCTCATGCTCGTGATCATCACAATCGTCATCTCCCCCTTGGTTATAAAATTTTTCAAGTATAGGTGGTGGAATGTTCACAGGACCTTGGAAACACAAGAAGAAGGTTGAATTAGTAAAGGGAAACTTGCTAACCCGCATGCATGTGGATGAAACAATTACAATTATGGTGGAAGACAAACGTACCGAAACTACGAGGATCCCATGCAAAAGCAGTGCCATGAGTGGTGGAGGCAAACACAAGACCCTCGTATTGAATTGCATCACAGTACACATCCGTGTATATAAACTGATTTTTGAGCAATATCCATCGAGTCGAACCACGAAGGACGGCAACAAGCTTGTCGAAGATAGCAATAACTTCATAGTTCTTGTATTTCCAAGAGCGGTTGGGAACTCGACAAATTGCTATCTTCCATAGAAGACAATCACCATGATCGTATTTGAACGTGCATAGAATACCGGTGTGCTCAATCTCTGGGCAGTCTGCTGAGATTTTTGGAAGTGGAACCCGGTGATGAGTGTACACATTCACAAGTTCCCACTCGCAGTTGTACCCAATATAAACAACCCAAGCTCCATTTGCGCCTGCCCAAGCCTTGCCCTCAAGCGATGGCATCTTAACATCACACGTATCATTATCAAGTGGCATCAACTTGCACAAGGCGAGGCATCCGTCGTCCCCGCGCCAGTCATCAGGGTCACGGTGAAGAAGATAGGGGAGATCAAACCGCTCCTGGACCCTTGGGTTCCTTGTAATGATGTTATTAGTTGAGTCGAGAATGGTCTTGAACGAACCTGCCATGCTAGCCGAGGTGATCATGTCGCACCGATCAATGAGTTCCTCCACCACGTCATCTTTCAGATCGAGACAAGAAAAACGGGGTCGTTTCCGGCCTGTTCCCTCCTTGGAGAAGACGATCGAACAATGGCAGAAGGAAGGGTGAAGGCAAAAGGAGGAGGGAGGAAGAGCGTGCGATAGCAGTTCCCAATCGAGAGGGAAAGGCGAAGAGTCGGTGGACGATTGTCAGTTTGCCATGGTACATGAAGAGGTGCCCCGGCCTACACGTCCGTTCGGAAATACTAGCAGAAAAGGACTCATCATCGTCTCACAGACATGTTGGAACGGGACCACATGTCAACGAAACATGGTGTGTAATTTCTCGTGCAAAATGCGATCTGGCCGCGTTGGCCCGAGGTGCCGCATTAGTTATCGACCTTTATTTTTTTAACATACAATCTGAATGGATAGCTCCTGTGGGCATCAAATGTGAGCGGATATATAGGTGGGCTAGGTGGGCAGGCGGTTGAGTAGGCGGCAACAATCTGAGTGCTAAAAGAGTTGATCCAATGCTTGGTTTTGTTTGGATTTTCCAACTATGACCATTGGATAGAGTGAATCAATGGCTTACGTTCAAAGTTATTCTCATACTATAGAATTTTTTATTCAGTTGCTGTGCTGCTACTGTCCAATATTCGCGTGTGGTTGTTTGTAGAGTAAAAAAAGGAGGTACTAGTACTTACTGTGGGAAAGGTGAAGTGATGGTTGATTCGCCCGAGCAACTTATTATACTGTGGGAATATGGGAGTACCAGCGGATTCGAAGAACGGAGAAATGATGGTTGCTTCGTCCGAGCAACTTACTGTGGTGAAGGTGGGGCTCTGTGATTTGACTGCTCACTAGTCATTACTACTGCGGCGCAACGACCGGGGTGAATCTTTCCCTGCAGTTGTGTTGTGCACTCAATATTGCTGCATGGCAGGTGGAGCCGGATGAAGGATGTCCAACATGTCGGCGAAACGAAGTTGAATTGTTTCTGGCATTGCTATCAATCCTTCAGGATTTGTTTATATGTACGCATAGTTTTAATGAAATTGTACTGTGATGCTATGAAGGTTTCAACTTTGGTTCCCGCAGGAAAAGAAAAGGTTTCAACTTAGGATTCATGTGTCTTGCCTCAAGATTATCTCGTTACAACATTCCAACAAATACAAATGAAACTACCATGGCTGCTAATGCATCTCAATGGTTCGCAGATCAGCGCCAATATTCACATCACAACTGAAGACAAAGTTGTGAGAAGGTGTACAAATAAAGAAAAATATATAATTGATCGATGTTGTTCGTAGGCATGGCTCCATTTCCTTGGCACAATGTTCATTGCTTGGCAGCTAGTTTCACCCAGCTCTGTAGCCAAAAAAGAGGTGTATGGAGGACACCACAATCCGATCATTTTGTGCAGCTCCACTAAAATCGAGCGGACCATCCCTGTTTGCAAAGGTATTCAGTCAGTGTGATTACAATAATAGTGGAACTAGATGATGAAACATAAAACACACAAATAGAAGCCGATCACCTCTACGATCTCTCTTTAGGACTAACTACTTGTTGGATAAGATTAGGCACGGAGTTGGATGAGGAGGATAGCAAAACCAATCTCCCTTTCTGCAGTCCCATGAAAATGTAAAAACGTTGCCCGTGTGACATTTTGGTGGAACTGCACAAAACACTCTTAAGAAAAAAGTGATTTGTGCAGTTCACCAAAAGGTCGCAATAGCAACGAGGTGAAAATGGATAGCCCTGTTTGCAAAAGGAGGTAGAAAGGAAACAATTACTGCCCAATAACACGAGTTGAAGACACATACGCCGACAAAAAAGAAGCATATTCCATGTAATAAGGGAAACATAGCACATGGTGGTTTATCAAAAATGGTTTGAGGACGAGATTGCAAGATGGAAAGTACGCCGGCCGAGATACGATTTAAGCAAACACCTAAAGAAGATCCACATGCAGCAACGTGCGAAGATGGGCAGTCGAGCAAGGCCGAAGGAAGCTGTAGCTGAGGGTCGTCGGGATGATACTAGGAGGGCGCCGGCGGCCGGGATCTACCCATACTGCGGCAGCGAGCAAGTGGTGAAGGCCCTACCGTGCCGGAGCTTGGTTAGAGAGAACGGCGGGTACCGCGGATCAGGAAGTGCTGCCTCAACGCCGTCGAGCGGAGAGACGATGCACATCCTCCCTTTCCGCCGGATCACTAACCAACGCTGAGAGAGACAGGCCACTGCCGCCTTGTGTGAGATGGTGTGACGAGAGACAAACCCATTTTTCCATTTTCCCCACGGAAATCGTTTTATATTCTATATGTGACATTGAGGAATATATAAATTTATTTAAGAATAACGCGTCAAGTCAAACTTTGTTCCGTCTAGGTGTGGTACCCAACCCTCCTTCGAGTAAACAACCGCTACACGCACCAAATTATCACATGGGCTGCCTTTCGTACAGAAACGAACTCCACCATCTACCCGCGCGGGTGTGGCCGGGAACGAGACGCGAGTACGTGCGTCCTGCGTGCACCTCTTCTTTAGGTGCAGGTATGTACGTGGGTGGGTGTGAGAGAGATGGTTTGTGCGAACAGAGGCAATGTGTTGATGATATCTCAAACAGAAAAACGTAACATATGCAATGTGTGTGAAACCGAGTCATGGACGTGAGATATGATAGAATTGAAAATAGGTATGAAGTGTGTGGCTGCGCGATCGATAAAGAGTGCCATCGAATTTGTATTTTGCCACGTCAAAGATACAGGGCGGCTGGCCTACTGGAATTTGAGAGGGAAGAGGTGCAGTTTTTCTCCGTGGCATGGATACCTACCTACAACGTTCGACTATCGGTGTGTGTGGGGGGGGGGGAGGGGGCAGAGACCGATCGACTAGTATATGTGTGGGGAAGGAGAGAGACCTAGCTATGTATTGAGGGAGATCGATCGGCATCCATGGATATGTGTAGCAGAGGAATAAGGTTGGGAGAAAGACAAAGGTAGAGCGTCGGAGGGTTGGTGGTGGAGTGGCATCTCACAAATGGTGGGAGAGGCCTGCTAGAAAAACGGAGGGTACGAGTGCAATATCAATAAGAGAGGGCGGGGGGTGTCTATCTGTCTATGCACGTGCGTGTGAGAGACGGGTCAGGAGGTATGCAAGGATGATGAGGGGAGACGATATGGTTGTGTTAAGCATACGTAACTACATAGGAAGATCAACCATCGTGTGTCCGAGAAAGGGAGAGACATAACTAGCCAGGTAAGTGTATCGGTGCGTGGGGAAAACAAATTATAGTCGACCTGGCTATATGTAGGGAGATCAGTACGTATACACGCCTGCATGTGTTAGAAGCAAATAAGGTCCGGAGACACAAATAGGGGGAGAGGGGTGCGGCTAGGGGGTGGTGCGAGAGGCCTACCATGTCGAGGGGGGAGGAGTGTGCGAGTATGAGATCAATGAAAAGAGGGGCAGGAGTGTGCACCTGCGTGGAATTGTATTGGACATAGGGGGCATGGACGGTGAGAAGAGAATAGGGGAAGTATATATGTGTTTGTGGTAGGCACACTTGGCTAGAGAGGTATATCAACCGGTGTGTGCCGGAAAGAAGGAGCCGGGGGCCTACACACACCGCTGGTGGACGACCTAAAGAGAAATAATGAACGTGTGCGATGGAGGGGACGCTAAGGGTGTGTGAGAGGGGGGCGGGCGTGTGCATGCATGATATAAAGTTAGCGCTAGCTAGCTACAAATAGAAGAGGATCGTGAAGGTGTAAAAGATGAACAAAGATCATAATTCATTATAAAAAAGTGGATACTGATACTTGAAGAAGATATCGTAATGTAGAACATTGATTATAATTTGGGCTAATGTGTGGCTTTTGTAGCTCAGGTCTAAATACTTGTCATAATGTAGGGGGCGGGGCAGTATACTTTGTGTGATAAACACGGTGTACGTATGGAAAATGGTTTAGATTATGAATATATAGTTAGTACATCAAATGTACTATTATTTGGAATCAACATCAAGTGTATTCAAAAAATAGAATTCGAGTTCATGTAGTACACATATTTCATATCTATCTCTATAGTAATCATGTGGTGTGTTATTAAGATAATACACGAATGATGGTTGAAGTTGGCAACAATCATGATTGTAGATTCTTATTGAAATAGAGAAACGAATTCAAATTCAGTTCGAATTGCAGCAGTAGTATAGACATTTGGAATGCACTAAAATGTTGGTATGAGTAGGTTACATGCATTATACACCAAGCGAAAAAAATTAATTGGACATAACATGGATTCATACTCCCTCCTTCCATCTATATAGGGCGTAATGCGTTTTTTAAGACCGCCTTTGACTATTGAAAAGATTAATAGTACATGACATGCACAATGTGAAAATTATATCATTGAAAGCTCCTTTCACACACGAATTTAACTGTGTGCTTTGTGTAAGTTGCATGTCATATATTATTGCTCTAATATTTGGTCAAAGTTAGCATCGAAAAACGCATCAGGCCCTATTTAGATGGAAGGAGGGAGTAGCTTTGAATAGCATTTGTATAGTAAAACGGGGCAAGACTCTCACTTTGTGTGGTGTGAATAGTTTCATTTTTTCATTTTCTTTTTGGTTGAGGGAAGTGCGAATTGATTTGGTACGTACAAGTACAGTATTACACGTTAGGCTTGTCCCTAAAATTCAACCCGCGCCTTGTTATATCCCGAAAATTCAGATATCGTGCTCCCAAAACTGGCGCCTTCACAACCCGCGCCTTGTTATCCCAAAATTACAACGCGCACGAAAACTCCCCCTAGCTGGCAAATCCCGACACGTGAAATCCCCCTTCTAACCCTGAGCCGAAAGGGCCGCTAGTTCAAATCGGTGGGGGGGTACTTTTGTAACACACCCTACATTTTGGACAAGCACGTCCCTAAGTCCTTGTTCACCCCCTCCCATCGCCTCCTTTTCGCCATTCGAAGTCCCAGGCCGCCATAACCTCTCCGCTCCAGCTGCAAAACCCCACCCTCCTCCGTCCGCCACCTCACCGCTGCCCAGCCGGAGCCTCTTCCCCGATGACGTCCTCCTCCGCAACAGCTCGACGTCACTCATCCACCTCCCCGGATGAGGATCCGTCGTCCATATCGTCGTCCCGCCGGTTCAGCCGCCCCGTCCTCCACCTCCAAGGAGCCTCTCCATCCCCAAAGCGCCGCCTTAACCTGCTCCACCAGAACCGCAACATCCTCACTGACTCCTCGGACGAAGCCGAGGCCAACTCGGCGCCACCAAAGAGGTTGTACACTCATCACATCGCACCTTCTCCTTAACTCGACCTCCCGGCGCCGACGGTGCTCCATCCCGCACCCCCATGGAGCGGCTACCTTGAAGCCGGCGCCGCGGGTGACATCTCCACGACGGCTCTCCCCCAGTGCGAGGCCCCTTCGGCGGCGGCGTCAATACCAGCCGGATCTGCTCCTGCTGCTCCGGCTCTCGCTTGCTCGGTCGCGCTACTACTACTGCTCCAGATCTCGCTTGATCCCTCACTCGCCCAGTTGCTGCTGCTCCGGCTCTCGCTCGCTCACGCTACTATTGCTGCTCTCCCCCTCGCTCGTGCTGCTGCTCTGCTCCAATTTAGCTACACTTCAGTCGACTGAATCGACTTTTGGGTCAGTCGATTTTCAGGGGGTGGGGGGCTCGCCGGAGTTAAGGAAGAACCACCCGCAGCGGGGATGGGGGCTCGCCTGAGAGGTACCCCACTATCTATCTTAGGGTTTAGGGTGGGGGGCGGGGGGCCTAGAGGGCTGGCGGGGGCGGCGGCGGACCGGCGGTGGGTAGTTGTTTTGGGGCGGCGAGGCGGCGCAGGAGAAGGCGGTTCGGCCGGTGGTGGCTGGCGGCTCAGGGGGGTGCAGATCGAAGATGAACTGCAGGCCCTCCCTAAACTACATGTCAAGTGCCTCTCTGCTACCATTGCGTTCAGTTTTGACAGTAACATTCAGATTCCACAGTAAATTTCAGTTTCGACAGTTAAGTTCAGAGTCAACAGTTTTTACCTCATCTGTTGTAGTCAGGTGGTTTGTGGTGATGTAAATTTTACATCTATTTTACATCATCTATTGGAGATGCTATTAGAATCCCACTTGAGATTGATGATGTCTGTCTTGTGCTGCTTCAGCCTTGACGTCTTACGGCTCACCGGAGCTGCTCCAACGAGAGAACAATCCATCACAACAGAGCAGTGCCCTGGACGCCGTCTACAGATTCCTCAGATCTTCCTCCACACCTCCGACATCCACCTCTGCCTCAACTGCTTCAGCGACCAACCCAATGATGCTGAGGTCGACACGGCTACGGCAAAGAGGTTGTACACTTGTTGCATCACTTATTACTATACATTCATGTCGATCCATTAGGGCTATTTTGTTTCAACGGAAAAACATAACAATAGGGAATTTTCCAATGGCACTCTACTATTCAATTATTCATGCATTTTGATGAAAGGAATGAAGCAAAACATCCACCTAGACCTACTTTTCAAAATCCTATGCATGAAAACAAGACAAAGTGCATTAGTGGCAGAATAACATTCTAACAGTACACGCTTTCATATGGTTTCACTTTATTTTGGCCATGTTTCCTTGCATTCCTCTGCTCTTCCAATTCCTATAAACCAAACACCGAAGTTGACAGAATTCCTGTGTTTACAAATGCTCTATTTACCATGTGCATTCCTATCCTATTCCTGTGTTTTTTCTGTGACAGCCTGGTTTTTGCAATCTTCTCTTTGCCTGATTTTCAGTTGGTTTGATTTTGAAATTTGGGTATTGAATCTTTTCATATGGACTTAAACACTTGGGTACCCCTTCACTTTCACCCAAGTGCCTCATTTCCCTTTCTAACCATCATTTCCTCTCTGGTTCAACTCAAAATAATATTTTGAATATTTTTCTTCAATGAAAAATATTCATTTCCCTCTCTTAAACCCTAGCTAGCTCAATGTTCTCCAAAGCAACCCCAATTTTTCTTGCCCACAAAAATCTGAGAAAATTCACAAATATTCTTTGAACCCTAGGGCACTTTCCTGAGCAAAAATATTTCACCACTATTTGCAACATTTTTGCTACAGAAAATATTTTCTGTTTTGGACAGAAATGGTAGTTTCTACAGCAACTACCATTTTACTTGCTCCATTGTGGCTGATTTTTCTTGTGCATCATCACCTTAGTAGATGATTGCTAACCTCCAAAGCCCAGGTCCAAACTCCGAGTAGTTTGACCACAGTAAGCTCTCAAAGTTACTGTCCAGAAACTTACCAGGCGTGTGAAATCTTTTCTACTGCACCTGAGACCAAAACTAAGTGTGGTAACCACTAAAACTACCACGAACAACAAGCCAGACATGAACTTTGGACTTAGGTCTGCCTGAGGGCAGAGTTCACGCGGTGACCACGCGTGTGCACGATGCCAACCTGCTTCTCGCCGCGCTCTGAGTGCCGCCGAGCGCTCTGTTTCGCGCGTGCTCGCTTCCCCGACTGCCAAACCTCGCCACAATCTTCGTCCAAGCTCTCTTAACTCTCCCCTGGCACTCGCCGATGTGGGAGCTCACCGTAGCGAGCACGGGCGCGGTCCGGCCAACGCAACAGTGCGCGGTGCACTGTGCTCGTCGCCTTCCCCTCGATCCTTTGCTCGTCCCCGCTCACCCACAGTTCCGACGTGAGTAGCGTCACCTTCTCCCCCTCTCACTGATGCCGTTCGTCACCGGGCGGCGTGTCCAGGTGTCCACCGGCGGAGCCCGATCCCCCCTCGATGCTCGACTATAAATATAGCCCTCCCTAGCCTCCTCGAGCACCATCCACCACTCCTACACAATCCACGATCTTGTAGAAGCCGTAGCCCGGCCGAGCAGGCCGCGGGCCGCCGTCCCTGAGCTCGAGCTCGCCGGCGAGCCTCTCGGGTTGTCTCCTGGTCCAGTCCCTCCCATGCCTAGGCAACCCTTCTAGGGCCTCCGCCGCTCGTCGGTGGTGCTGTTCCGCCTGGTTGGAGCCCCTGTAGTCGCCTCTGTTCGCCGTCGTCTTCGTCTCCGGCGACCTCTGCTCTCTGCCTCCGCTAGAGAGGCCGATTCCGACGCCGTCCGACCACCCCTAGCTACTCTACGGGTATGGGCAGGTGCGCCCCCGTCTCCTCTCTTGATCCCCCCTCTCGTTTTGGCCAAGAAGCCCTCGTCGCCAGCGTGTGCTCCGGCGAAGACGCGCCGTCCTCTGTTTCCTTCTTCGCCTCCACCTCACCTGAGTAGCGGGACCCGCTAGTCAGCCACTCAGTACGCGCACGAAGCGGTATGAGTGGTGGCGCCCCGAGGTTTTACGCCTTCGACGTCACCCCCCAGTCTGTTTTTATTTAAATTCAAATTCATATTTTTCCAGAGAGCTTCAAACAGCCAAATCTCTTCAACCATAAGTCCAAATGAATTGATTCTTTTTGCATTGTGTTCTTTGTACAGAAATCTAGCAGCTCACCAAAAATGAGATTTTTCTTTGCTGTCTAGATTTTCTGGTGAATTTCAGAAGGGTTCTTGATATTTTCTTCTTGTGTTTAAAATTATTTTCAGAGAGTGAGGCTGAGGATCACCAGGAGGCTTGTGAACGTCATCTGCTCTAAGGCAAGCCACTGCAACATTTTCATGGTGCTATTACAATAGTTGCGATTTTCCTACTTCAATGAATGATTTAATCCATGCATTTAAATCACTATCATGTTATTTACATTCTGTTAGTTGCTTGTTTAAGTTAATATGCTTGGTTTACAGAAAGTTTAAAGCTAACTAAGTTGGTTAAGAAACTAGAACTAATTTTTGGTATGAAGGAAGTAATATGGTTATGAATATAAATAATTAGTTGGAGTTATTTTCTTGCATGAGTAAAAATGGTAAAATTTGCTAGAAAGGATTCTTTTTAAAGTGAGGTTTAATCCTAACCAGTGAAGTGTCATGAGTTGTTGAGGTTTATGCTTAGTATGAATATAGTTGACTCGGTCATTTCTGTTAAATTGTGATGCATATGTTCGTGTTGCATTTCATGGCATACTATGACACCGGTTATTTTCACTTTAAGTTGAACCTAATAATAACTCAACTTGAATATATCGTTGACCAGGTCATGGTGCCACTGAATCGAGTTTTTCCCAGTGCAACCGCATTTGCCTTTATGGGAAGGCCTTTATTCGGTCCGTTGTCATGCCTCTGGTCGGTGCCTCCAACGAGGGAAGGTTATGGGCATGTGGTACCCTGGCCCGGTAAGCAGACATAACCTTGTGTTCCTGTTGTTGAGATTCTGGTACCGTGTCCCCGTGTGGGACGTTTATGTTTTGGCCACGACGGTGGTCGTTGGTGTCTTTTGTAGACACGGGACCACCCGGGACTAGCCCGATGGGGAGTGAGACGGAGTGGCCGGGAGAGTGTCATGGCAATGGAGGGGTTTCGTCGGAATGCCGTTGGCCCACCCGAATGGGAGTACGAGGCCATGGGTTCCGTGGTGTGGGTGTAGTGCGATACCTCTGCAGAATGTATTAATCTATAGATAGCCGAGACCATGGTTATGGACACGCTCGAAAGTAGGTCACACCATGGGTCAACATTTAATAAATCTCGCACACTAAGTGATAAACTTTGCATGGTTGATGATGGTGGGAAGGCCATCTTGATGTTTGGGACCAAGTGTGGGTCGTGGTTGTGATCACCGGAAGGATCACTGTTTGAGACAAAATGTTGGTCGTGGTTGTGATCGCCGGAAAGATCACGAGGTAAACTGAGTAAAGACCTCGGGGTTTGTACAGTTGTGATCCAAGAGCGATCACCGTTGGTAAGCCAGTCCGAGGGATTTTTCACATAAAAGCAGGATCACTGCATGTTGCATATATTGTTGCATTGTTAATAATTGGTTAATTATCATGATAATGTTTCTCATTATGTTTATGTTTGTTGTGAGCTTGCAAATACATTCAATGTACTGACCTGGCGTGTCATGCCAGATTTCAGGAAAGTCTCATTGGAAAGGAGTGCCGTTCGAGTCTAGATTGTGTCCACATCGGTGTCCCTGTGCTATGGAGTTACCGCTACGATGTTGTTCCGCTGCCGCGTAGTTGTTATGATCGAGGCCCCTTTATGTTCACTAAATAATGTACATATTGTTCACGCCGCACTATGTGTGCCGCTAGGCCTCGCCACCTGTTGTAATATAAACTTTGATCCGCTAGCATCAA
The DNA here is from genome assembly GCF_002575655.3 of Aegilops tauschii subsp. strangulata. Taxonomy (NCBI): domain Eukaryota; kingdom Viridiplantae; phylum Streptophyta; class Magnoliopsida; order Poales; family Poaceae; genus Aegilops; species Aegilops tauschii. Next base: position 749,540 of record NW_027332455.1, on the reverse strand, counting down.
TAAAGCGGTTGTTTTCTTTACCAAAATGTTGTGTGTTGCCAGAAGACATGGTCTCTGTGATGGCAATGCATGGTAAACCGGTTGCTCTGAGCCGGGGTGCCACAACGCTTGGTATCAGAGCCGCGCTGACTGTAGGCCATGCTAGACTACGACTTGTTCACTGGACGTTAGATACGAATTTAAGTTGAGTGTCGGTAGCCTTTGTAGCTAGTTGTTGCATTGCATGCACTTGTTGTATTTTTATGCTGACCTACTAATGGTTGTGAGTGTAGATGGATCCGGTGCCGTATCCGTGCCAGTTGCAGCTGATGCCGTACACGTCGCCGCATCTCCTTCGTAACGTGTGGCATCGGCTGTACCCCCTCGGTGACGACCCAGTCTATCATGTGTACCGGGAGCGTCTAGCAGACTCAGTGTATGAGTATCACGCAGTGCTTACTCTGCGCACCAGTTCCGATTCCAGCACTTACACTCATACATCTCGGAGCGGCTACGCTTCTACCGCTTCTCAGGCTGTCCAGTTTGCTGCATTCGAGGTCCTTGTCGAGCATTGTTACAACGAGGTCTGGATGCAGAAGCACCCAGGTTTCCACTACTATCCTGCTTTGCACGACAATGGTCGTGTCCGTTTCCCTATCATTGATCCGGAGTCTGATAGTGTTGCTAGCCACCTTTCTCGTTATATCACTGCTAGCTATCTTATGATCCACGAGCTGGCTCGAGAGCTGACTCGTGCTCGTACTGCTTTAGCCTCTACTAGATCTGTGACTGCTCCATCTTCCCTGGGATTTACTCCTTATATTCTAGCTAGTTCTAGTTCCCCTGTTTCACCGGTTACTCTTCCGAGTAGCTCGGGCACCTCGACCGTGAATCCTCTCAGTTCTCCTGCTGAGTGGGTTTCACTTCCCACTACTCTTGTAGCCCCGATGCTTCACCCTACACCTGCCCTGAGGGAGATCCCTCGAGGCAGCGTCGTCGTGTTACTTTTAACCCGGAGGTCTCAGTTAACCTCGTCAGTTCAGGGTCCGAGTCCGCTTTAGGAGAGGACCCCGCAGCACCAGCAGAGCAGTAGAGTTTCTGAGTATTCGCAGACGTCGGGATGGTGTACGGATGTAGTCGTACGAGTCGTGATGTTTCGTTTCCTGTATGAGAGTAGTTGAACCTGGCATGTTGTTTACCTTTCATGTATGAGTCTGTGTATAATTATGTTGGAACTCTATTTTATTCGCCATATTTTTCTTCGTTATTTTGGGTTTTGTTGCTGGCTTTTCCCCAAGTTATTTTTTGAATGTTTTCTCATCTCGGTTGCGTTGCCTTGGGAAAAATCCACAATAGGATGCCGCGGGGAGGCGGCAGTAGCAACGTTCGTGAGGGTACTCCTGTTAGTCGTTCCGCACGACAGGCAGGACACTCCCCCGAGCCGTACGTTCCACCACCACCTCCACCGCCCAATCCGCCTACCTCCGAGCAAATTCTGCGTATGTTTGAGGAAAGGAGGAATAATGATCTAATTGAAATATTAAGAAGTGTTCATTCTGTGGTTGGACAGAATGGAAATCAGAACTGTCATCATTCCAAGCTGTCAGATTTTCAAAGAATCAAGCCTCCCAGTTTCAGTCAGGTTATTGACCCCTTGGATGCAGACGATTGGTTGCGAACTATTGAGAGGAAACTTGAGATTGCTCGTACTGAAGAAGATGATAAGGTTCCATTTGCAACTCATTATCTTGAAGGCGCTGCTGCCATATGGTGGGAAAATGCAAAAGGCATGTGGCCTGCTAATGAAGAAATCACCTGGTCAAAATTCAAGGATCATATCATATCCCTACTGGAGTTATGAAGAATAAACAGCGTGAATTTCTTGCACTCCTCCAAGGAAATCAGTCTGTGGGTGAATATTTGCAAAAATTCAATCATCTGGCCCGTTACTCCCTATATGACATGGCCACCGAAGAAAGAAAGATTGACAGATTTCTTGGTGGATTAAACCCGCAACTCTGATGCACCCTCAGTATGTTTGATTTCCCAGATTTCCAAACTCTGGTGAACAAAGCTTTCATTGCTGAAAGGGAGCACAAGCTCGTATCAGACAATAGGCCTGCTAATAACGATCACAAGCGCAAGTTTGAGCCAAGGAAGGAAGGGCAACCATTGCAAAAGGCTCGTACCTGGCGGCAGACTCAGGTGGAATACAAGCCCAATTGGCAATAGAATGTTAACAAGACCACCACCCAAGTCAAGAATGTCATGACCAACCCAGTGCACGAGGAGCGCCAGCGCAACAATTCTTGCTTCAGTTGTGGACAAACCGGATATTATGCCAGACAGTGTCCCAAGAACAACAAGGCGAATGCCCTATTCAGGCCCAAGTCAAATTTATGGAGTCATGCCCAAACCAGCAAAACATTATTGGGCACGTTCATCACCTCTCCGCAGATGAAGCCCAAGAGAACCCCGAAGTCGTCATTGGTATGTTTTCTGTTAATAACATGCCTGCAGTAATTTTATTTGACTCTGGGGCTTCCCACTCTTTTATTTCTCAGAGTTTTGTGGCCCAAAACAAATTTCCTTGTTCACTATTGGGCAAGAACATGCAGGTACAAACCCCAGGATCCTTAATCAAGAGCAATCTGGTCTGCCGTAATCTGGAAATCAATATCAACGGAGTCTGCTTTCCAATTTCTTTGATAATCATCGAGTCTGTAAAGTTGGATGTTATCTTGGGTATGAATTGGTTGACCCAATATCAAGTCTGCATAAATTGCGCGACCCGAGAAGTCACTTTGACCAGCCAGAAAGGGCAGACTACAAAATTCTATGCTCGCAGAAGCATACCCAAGAAAGAAATCGTCTTCACCGTTGTGGCCGAGTTGGAATTAATTCCTGTGGTCAGTGAGTTTCCTGATGTATTTCCAGAAGAACTGCCAGGCATGCCACCAGATCGAGAGCTTGAGTTTGCAATAGATCTTGTGCCCGGAACCGCATCGTTATACAAGAAGTATTTCCGAATGCCCTCGTCAGAATTAGTGGAGCTAAAGAAATAGCTTGATGAAATGCTCCAGAAAGGATATATCCGTCCCAGCTCTTCACCATGGGGATCACCATCTATCTTCGTGGACGAGAAGGATGGCAGCCTCCGCATGTGTGTGGATTATCTTCAACTGAATGATGTCGCCATCAAAAATAAATATCCGCTGCCAAGGATTGATGACTTGTTTGATCAGCTCAGTGGGACCAAGGTATTCTCCAAGATTGATTTACGGACTAGATATCATCAGCTCAAGATTAAAGAGGAAGATATTCCTAAGACTGCATTCACCACTCGATACGGTCTTTATGAATATACAGGTATGTCCTTTGGTCTCACCAATGCCCCTGCCTTCTTCATGCATATGATGAAAAAGTATTCATGGACTTCCTCGATAAGTTCGTGGTAGTCTTCATCGATGACATACTTATATACTCAAAAAGTGAACAAGATCACAAATAACACCTCCGAGCAGTGCTACAGCGACTCCGCAACCATCCGCTATACGCCAAATTCAGTAAATGTGAGATTTGGCTCAAGCAAGTTGGATTTCTTGGACATGTGCTATCTGCTAAAGGTATAGCCATGGACCTGAGCAAAGTAAAGGATGTGCTCGATTGGTTGCCGCCCACAACCGTATCACAGCTCTGGAGTTTTCTTGGATTAGCCGGATACTCTTTCATTTCATTGAAGGTTTTTCCAAGATTGCTAAACCCATGACGGAGCTGCTAAAAAAAGGATAAGAAGTTTGAATGGACTGAAGACTGCGAGAAGAGTTTCAATGAGCTAAAGATACGGCTGACGACCGCACCTGTGTTGACTCTTCCAGATATCTACCGCAGTTTTGATGTGTACTGCGACGCCTCCAGACAAGGACTTGGATGCATACTTCTGCAAGGCAGCATGGTAGTAGCATATGCATCACGACAGCTACGACCCCACGAAGGAAATTATCCTACTCATGATCTAGAATTGGCCGCAGTAGTTCATGCTCTAAAAATTTGGAGACACTATCTCATCGGGAAGAGGTGCCAAATTTTTACCGGTCACAAAAGTCTCAAGTATATATTTACTCAGCCAGATTTAAATCTCGTCAACGAAGATGGCTTGAGTTAGTCAAGGATTATGATCTTGGAATAAATAACCACCCGGGTAAGGCCAACGTGGTTGCCGATACACTCAGTCGAAAGCCTGTCAGCCTAAATGTCATATTGAAATCCTTGCCTCCTGAACTTCAAGAGGAGATTGCGCAACTCAACCTAGTCATAGTTGATACTGGCCTTGCTAATATTTTGGAACTTGCCCCACACTTGAGCAAGAGATCCGCAAGGCCCAGCCAGCTGATACTGTCCTGCAGAAACGTGCCAAGAGTGTGGTAGCAGGACAGACTCCAGATTTCTCAAAGGACCAATTCGGTACCCTCCAATTCCGTGGAAGGATTTGTGTACCCAATGAAGCGGATTTGAAGCAGAAAATCCTGTCAAAAGCACACGAATCCTTGTATTCTATTCACCCTGGAGGTACGAAAATGTATGAAGAAATTCGACAAATATTCTGGTGGGATAGAATGAAGAAAGACATTGCCTACTTTGTGGCCTGTTGCGACATATGCAACAGGGTGAAGGCAGAGCTTCAGAAGCCAGCCAGACTTCTCCAACTGCTGCCAGTTTCACAATGGAAATGGGATGATGTCTGCATGGATTTCCTCACAGGGCTACCTAAGACTCAGCGAGGCAATGATGCAGTCTGGGTCATAGTGGACACCTTAACCAAGGTAGCTCACTTTATTCCGATCAGAACCACATATCGAGTTGATCAACTTGCACAGCTGTATGTATCCAGAATAGTCAGTCTGCATGGAGTACCCCGAACCATCACTTCTGACTGAGGTTCACTTTTTACCTCCACTTTTTGGTCACGTCTCCATCAAGCCTTGGGGACAGCGCTGAAATATGGTACCGCTTATCATCCTCAGACTGATGGACAGACAGAGCGGGTAAATCAAATACTCAAAGATATGCTACGAGCCTGTGCTTTGGCCCAAGGATCTAAACGGGAAGACTATCATCCGTATGCTGAGTTCTCGTATAAGAACAGCTTCCAGACCAGTTTAAAGATGTCAGCGTATGAGGCTTTGTATGGCCGTAAGTGTCGTACTCCTTTAAATTGGTCCCAAACTGGAGATAGCCGTATTTTCGGAACGGATCTCATGATGGAAGCTGAGAAACAAGTTAAGGAAATCCGAGACAGATTGCAATTGGCCAAATCTCGACAGAAGAGTTATTATGATGCAAAACACCGGCAGATCAGTTTTGAACCCGGAGAACACGTATACCTCTGAGTCACTCCTATGAAAGGAGTCAAGAGATTCCAGACTCGTGGAAAGTTGTCACCCAGATTTATTGGCCCATTTCCAGTTATGTCCCGAGTTGGTACTGTTGCATATCAGTTGGAACTACCCCCTGAATTATCGGAAGTGCACAATGTGTTTCATGTTTCACAGTTGAGGCGATGCATATCTCCGCCTGAGAAAAAGACTGCTATGACTGAAATAGAGTTGGCAAAGGATTTAACTTATGAAGAGAGGCCAGTTAGAATTTTGGATCAGATGGAAAGGGTCACACGTAGTAAAGCAAGGAAGTTCTACAAAGTCCAGTGGGAGCATCACACAGAGTCAGAATCAACTTGGGAACGGGAAGAATTTCTAAAGGCACATTATCCAGAATGGTTTTCCCAAGCAACCGAATCTCGAGGACGAGATTCATTCTAAGTGGGGGAGGTTTGTGACAGCCTTGTTTTTGCCCTCTTCTCTTTGCCTGATTTTCAGTTGGTTTGATTTTGAAATTTGGGTTTTGAATCTTTTCATATGGACTTAAACACTTGGGTACCCCTTGATTTTCACCCAAGTGCCTCATTTCCCTTTCTAACCATCATTTCCTCTCTGGTCAACTCAAAATAATATTTTGAATATTTTTCTTTAATGAAAAATATTCATTTCCCTCTCTTAAACCCTAGCTAGCTCAATGTGCTCCAAAGCAAGCCCAATTTTTCTTGCCCACAAAAATCTGAGAAAATTCACAAATATTCTATGAACCCTAGGGCACTTTCTTGAGAAAAAATATTTCACCACTATTTGGAATTTTTTGCTACAGAAAATATTTTCTGTTCTGGACAGAAATGGTAGTTTCTACAGCAACTACCATTTTACTTGCTCCATTGTGGCTGATTTTTCTTGTGCATCATCACCTTAGTAGATAATTTCTATCCTTCAAAGCCCAGCTCCCAACTCCCAGTAGTTTGACCATAGTGAGCTCTCAAAGTTACTATCCAGAAACTTACCAGGCATGTGAAATCTTTTCTACTGCACCTGAGACCAAAACCAAGTTTGGTAACCACTAAAACAACCACGAACAACATGCCAGACATGAACTTTGGACTTAGGTCGGCCTGAGGGCAGAGTTCACGCGGTGACCACGCGTGTGCATGATGCCAAACTGCTTGTCGCCGCTCTCTGAGTGCCGCCGAGCGCTCTGTTTCGCACGTGCTCGCTTCCCCGACTGCCAAACCTCGCCACAATCTTCGTCCAAGCTCTCTTAACTCTCCCCTGGCACTCGTCGACGCCGCAGCGAGCACGGGCGCGGTGCGGCCAACGCAACAGTGCGCGGCGCACTTTGCTCGTTGCCTTCCCCTCGATCATGTGCTCGTCCCCGCTCGCCCACAGTTCCTGCGTGAGTAGCGCCGCCTTCTCCCCCTCTCACTGACGCCATTCGTCGCCGGGCGCCGTGTCCAGGTTTCCACCGGGGGAGCCCGATCCCCCCTCGATGATCGGCTATAAATAGAGCCCTCCCCAGCCTCCTCGGGGACCATCCACCACTCCCACACACTCCACGATCTTGTAGAAGCCGTAGCCCAGCCGGGCAGGCCGCGGGCCGCCGTCCCCGAGCTCGAGCTCGCCGGCGATCCTCTCGGGTCGTCTCCGTGGTTCCAGTCCCACCCAGGCCTGGGCAACCCTTCCAGGGCCTCCGCCGCTCGTCGGTGGTGCTGTTCCGCCTGGTTGGAGCCCCTGGAGTCACCTCTGTTCGCCGTCATCTTCGTCTTCGGCGACCTCCGCTCTCTGCCTCTGCTAGAGAGGCCGATTCCGACGCCGTCCGACCACCCCTAGCTACTCTATGGGTACGGGCAGGTGTGCCTCTGTCTCCTCTCTCGACCCCCATCTCGTTTTGGCCAAGAAGCCCTCGTCGCAGGCGTGTGCTCCGGCGAAGATGCGCCGTCCTCTGTTTCCTTCTTCCCCTCCACCTCACCTGACTAGGAGGGCCCGCTAGTCAGCCACTCAGTACGCGCGCGAAGCGTTACGAGTGTTGGCGCCCCGAGGCTTTACGCCTTCGACGTCACCCCCAGTCTGTTTTTATTTAAATTCAAATTCATATTTTTTTCAGAGAGCTTCAAATAGCCAAAACTTTTCAACCATAAGTCCAAATGAATTGATTCTTTTTGCATTGTGTTCTTTGTACTGAAATCTAGCAGCTCACCAAAAATGATATTTTTCTTTGCTGTCTAGATTTTCTGGTGAATTTCAGAAGGGTTCTTGATATTTTCTTCTTGTGTTTAAAATTATTTTCAGAGAGTGAGGCTTGTCTTGAGGATCACCAGGAGGCTTGTGAACCTCATCTGCTCTAAGGCAAGCCACAACAACATTTTCATGGTGCCATTACAATAGTTGTGATTTTCCTATTTGAATGAATGATTTAATCCATGCATTTAAATCACTATCATGTTATTTACATTCTGTTAGTTGCTTGTTTAAGTTAATATGCTTGGTTTACAGAAAGTTTAAAGCTAACTAAGTTGGTTAAGAAACTAGAACTAATTTTTGTTATGTAGGAAGTAATATGGTTATGAATATAAATAATTAGTTGGAGTTATTTTCTTGCATGAGTAAAAATGGTAAAATTTGCTAGAAAAGATTCTTTTTAATGTGAGGTTTAATCCTAACCAGAGAAGTGTCATGAGTTGTTGAGGTTTATGCTTAGTATGAATATAGTTGACTCAGTCATTTCCGTTAAATTGTGATGCATATGTTCGTGTTGCATTTCATGGCATACTATGACACCGGTTATTTTCACTTTAAGTTGAACCTAATAATAACTCAATTTGAATATATCGTTGACCAGGTCAAGGTGCCACTGAATCGAGTTTTTCCCAGTGCAACCGCATTTGCCTTTATGGGAAGGCCTTTATTCGGTCGGTTGTCATGCCTCTGGTCAGTGCCTCCAACGAGGGAAGGTTATGGGCGTGTGGTACCCTGGCCCAGTAAGCAGACATAACCTTGTGTGCCTGTTGTTGAGATTATGGTACCGTGTCCCCATGACGGTGGTCGTTGGTGTCTTTGGTAGACACGGGACCACCCGAGACTAGCCCGATGGGGAGTGAGTCAGAGTGGCTGGGAGGGTGTCATGGCAATGGAGGGGTTTCGTCGGAATGCCGTTGGCCCACCCGAATGGGAGTACGAGGCCATGGGTTCCGTGGTGTGGGTGCAGTGCGCTACCTCTGCAGAATGTATTAATCTATAGATAGCCGAGACCACGGTTACGGACACGCTCGAAAGTAGGTCACACCATGGGTCAACATTTAATAAATCTTGCACACTAAGTGATAAACTTTGCACCGTTGATGATGGTGGGAAGGCCATCTTGATGTTCGGGACCAAGTGTGGGTCGTGGTTGTGATCACAGGAAGGATCACTATTTGAGACCAAATGTTGGTCGTGGTTGTGATCGCCGGAAAGATCACGAGGTAAACTGAGTTAAGACCTCGGGGTTGGTACAGTTGTGATCCAAGAGCGATCACCGTTGGTAAGCCAGTCCGAGGGATTTTTCACATAAAAGCAGGATCACTGCATGTTGCATATATTGTTGCATTGTTAATAATTGGTTAATTATCATGATAATATTTGTCATTATGTTTATGTTTGTTGTGAGCTTGCAAATACATTCAATGTACTGACCTGGCGTGTCATGCCAGATTTCAGGGAACTCTCGTTGGAAAGGAGTGCCGTTCGACTCTAGATTGTGTCCACATCGGTGTCCCTGTGCTATGGAGTTTCCGCTACGATGTTGTGCCGCTGCCGTGTAGTTGTTATGATCGAGGCCCCTTTATGTTCACTAAATAACGTACATATTGTTCAGCAGCACTATGTGTGCTGCTTGGCCTCGCCACCTGTTGTAATATAAACTTTGATCCGCTAGCATCAATAAAGCGGTTGTTTTCTGTACCAAAATGTTGTGTGTTGCCAGAAGACATGGTCTCTGTGCTGGCAATGCATGGTAAACCGGTTGCTCTGAGCCGGGGTGCCACAACGCTTGGTATCAGATCCGCGCTGACTGTAGGCCATGCTAGACTACGGCGTGTTCACTGGACGTTAGATACGAATTTAAGTTGAGTGCCGGTAGCCTTTGTAGCTGGTTGTTGCATTGCATGCACTTGTTGTATTTTTATGCTGACCTACTAATGGTTGTGAGTGTAGATGGATCCGGTGCCGTATCCATGCAGTTGCAGCTGATGCCGTACACGTCGCCGCATCTCCTTCATAACGTGTGGCGTTGGCTGTACCGCCTCGGTGACGACCCAGTCTATCGTGTGTACCAGGAGCGTCTAGCAGACTCAGTGTATGAGTATCACGCAGTGCTTACTCTGCGTGCTAGTTCTGATTCCAGCACTTACACTCATACATCTCGGAGCGGTGACGCTTCTACCGCTTCTCAGGCTGTCCAGTTTCCTGCACTCGAGGTCCTTGTTGAACTTCGTTACAACGAGGTCCAGATGCAGAACCACCCAGGTTTCCACTACTATCCTTCTCTGCACGAGAATGGTCGTATCCGTTTCCCTATCATTGATCCGGAGTCTGATAGTGTTGCTAGCCACCTTTCTCGTTATATCACTGCTAGCTATCTTATGATCCACGAGCTGGCTCGAGAGCTGACTCGTGCTCGTACTGCTTTAGCCTCTACTAGATCTGTCACTGCTCCATCCTCCCTGGGATTTACTCCTTATATTCCAGCCAGTTCTAGTTCCCCTGTTTCACCGGTTACTCCTCTGAGTAGCTCAGGCACCTCGACCGTGAATCCTCTCAGTGGTCCTGCTGAGTGGGTTTCACTTCTCACTACTCCTTTAGCCCGGATGCTTCACCCTACACCTGCCCCTGATGGAGAGCCCTCGAGGCAGCGTCGTCGTGTCACTTTTAACCCGGAGGTCTCAGTTAACCTCGTCAGTTCAGGATCCGAGTCCGCTTTAGGAGAGGACCCCGCAGCACCAGCAGAGCAGTAGAGTTTCTGAGTATTCGCAGTCGTCAGGATGGTGTATGGATGTAGTCGTACGAGTCATGATGTTTCGTTTCCTGTATGAGAGTAGTTGCACCTGGCATGTTGTTTACCTTTCATGTATGAGTCTGTGTATTATTATGTTGGAACTCTATTTTATTCGTCGTATTTTTCTTCGTTATTTTGGGTTTTGTTGCTGGCTTTTCCCTAAGTTATTTTTTGAATGTTTTCTCATCTCGGTTGCGTTGCCTTGGAAAAATCCACAATAGGATGCCGCGGGGAGGCAGCAGTAGCAACGTTCGTGAGGGTACTCCTGTTCGTCGTTCCGCATGACAGGCAAGACACTCCCCCGAGCCGTACGTTCCACCACCACCTCCACCGCCAAATCCGCCTACCACCGAGCAGATTCTGCGTATGTTTGAGGAAAGGAGGAATAATGATCTGATTGAAATATTAAGAAGTGTTGAAGCTGTGGTTGGACAGAATGGAAACAGAACGGTCATCCTTCCAAGCTGTCAGATTTTCAGAGAACCAAGCCTCCCAGTTTCAGTCAGGTTATTGACCCCTTGGATGCAGACGATTGGTTGCGAACTATTGAGAGGAAACTTGAGATTGCTCGTACTGAAGAAGATGATAAGGTTCCATTTGCAACTCATTATCTTGAAGGCGCTGCTGCCATATGGTGGGAAAATGCAAAAGGCATGTGGCCTGCTGATGAAGAAATCACCTGGTCAAAATTCAAGGATCATATCATATCCCTACTGGAGTTATGAAGACTAAACAACGTGAATTTCTCGCACTCCTCCAAGGAAATCAGTCTGTGGGTGAATATTTGCAAAAATTCAATCATCAGGCCCATTACTCCCTATATGACGTGGCCACCGAAGAAAGAAAGATTGACAGATTTCTTGGTGGATTAAACCCGCAACTCCGATGCACCCTCAGTATGTTGGATTTCCCAGATTTCCAAACTCTGGCGAACAAAGCTTTCATTGCTGAAAGGGAGCACAAGCTCATATCAGACAATAGGCCTGCTAATAACGATCACAAACGCAAGTTTGAGCCAAGGAAGGAAGGGCAACCAGTGCAAAAGGCTCGTACCTGGCAGCAAACTCAGGTGGAATACAAGCCCAATTGGCAACAAAATATTAACAAGACCACCACCCAAGTCAAGAATGTCGTGACCAACCCAGTGCACGAGGAGCGCCAGCGCAACAATTCTTGCTTTAGTTGTGGACAAACCGGACATTATGTCAGATAGTGTCGCAAGAACAGCAAGGCGAATGCCCTATTCAGGCCACAAGTCAACTTTATGGAGTCATGCCCAAACCAGCAAAACATTACTGGGCACGTTCATCACCTCTCCGCAGATGAAGCCCAAGAGAACCCCGAAGTCGCCATTGGTATGTTTTCTGTTAATAACATGCCTGCAGTAATTTTATTTGACTCTGGGGCTTCCCACTCTTTTATTTCTTGGAGTTTTGTGGCCCAAAACAAATTTCCTTGTTCACTTTTGGGCAAGAACATGCTGGTACAAACCCCAGGATCCTTAATCAAGAGCAATCTGGTCTGCCGTAATCTGGATATCAATATCAACGGAGTCTGCTTTCCAACTTCTTTGATAATCATCGAGTCTGTAAAGTTGGATGTTATCTTGGGTATGAATTGGTTGACCCAATATCAAGTCTGCATAAATTGCGTGACCTGAGAAGTCACTTTGACCAGCCAGAAAGGGCAGACTACAAAATTCTATGCTCGCAGAAGCATACCCAAGAAAGAAATGGTCTTCACCGCTGTGACTGAGTTGGAATTAATTCCTGTGGTCAGTGAGTTTCCTGATCTATTTCCAGAAGAAATGCCAGGCATGCCACCAGATCGAGATCTTGAGTTTGCAATAGATCTTGTGCCCGGAACCGCATTGTTATACAAGAAGTATTACCTGTTGGAAATATGCCCTAGAGGCAATAATAAAATGGTTATTATTATATTTCCTTGTTCATGATAATTGTCTATTGTTCATGCTATAATTGTGTTATCCGGAAATCGTAATACATGTGTGAATACATAGACCACAACATGTCCCTAGTGAGCCTCTAGTTGACTAGCTCGTTGATCAACAGATAGTCATGGTTTCCTGACTATGGACATTGGATGTCATTGATAACGGGATCACATCATTAGGAGAATGATGTGATGGACAAGACCCAATCCTAAGCATAGCACAAGATCGTGTAGTTCGTTTGCTAGAGCTTTTCCAAATGTCAAGTATCATTTCCTTAGACCATGAGATTGTGCAACTCCCGGATACCATAGGAGTGCTTTGGGTGTGCCAAACATCACAACGTAACTGGGTGGCTATAAAGGTGCACTACGGGTATCTCCGAAAGTGTCTATTGGGTTGGCACGAATCGAGACTGGGATTTGTCACTCCGTATGACGGAGAGGTATCTCTGGGCCCACTCGGTAATGCATCATCATAATGAGCTCAATGTGACCAAGTGTTTGGTCACGGGATCATGCATTACGGTACGAGTAAAGTGACTTGCCGGTAACGAGATTGAACAAGGTATTGGGATACCGACGATCGAATCTCGGGCAAGTAACGTACCGATTGACAAAGGGAATTGTATACGGGATTGATTGAATCCTCGACATCGTGGTTCATCCGATGAGATCATAGTGGAACATGTGGGAGCCAACATGGGTATCCAGATCCCGCTGTTGGTTATTGACCGGAGAGTCGTCTCGGTCATGTCTGCATGTCTCCCGAACCCGTAGGGTCTACACACTTAAGGTTCGGTGACGCTAGAGTTGTAGAGATATTAGTATGCGGTTAACCGAAAGTTGTTTGGAGTCCCGGATGAGATCCCGGACGCCACGAGGAGTTCTGGAATGGTCAGGAGGTAAAGATTTATATATGGGAAGTCCTATTTTGGCCACCGAAAAATGTTCGGGATTTTTCGGTATTGTACCGGGAAGGTTCTAGAAGGTTCCGAAGTGGGGCCCACCTGCATGGGGGACCCACATGAACGTGGGTAGTGGGGGCAAGGCCCCACACCCCTGGTCAAGGCGCACCAAGATCCCACCTTAGAAGGAATAAGATCATATCCCGAAGGGATAAGATCAAGATCCCTAAAAAAGGGGGATAACAATCGGTGGGGAAGGGAAATGATGGGATTTCTTTCCCCCACCTTTGCCAACGCCCCAATGGACTTGGAGGGCAAGAAACCAGCCCCCTCCACCCCTATATATAGTGGGGAGGCGCATGGGAGCAGCACACTTGAACGCTTCCGCTCGCGATCTACAAGGGTATGTAGATGCACTCTTTTCCCTCTCGTTGCTAGAGGACTCCATAGATTGTTCTTGGTGATGCGTAGCAAATTTTTAATTTCTGCAACGATCTCCAACATTACCGAATGCCCTCGTCAGAATTAGTGGAGCTAGAGAAACAGCTTGATGAAATGCTCCAGAAAGGATATATCCGTCCCAGCTCTTCACCATGGGGATCACCATCTATCTTCGTGGACAAGAAGGATGGCAGCCTCCGCATGTGTGTGGATTATCGTCAACTGAATGATGTCACAATCAAAAATAAATATCCGCTGCCAAGGATTGATGACTTGTTTGATCAGCTCAGTGGGGCCAAGGTATTCTCCAAGATTGATTTACGGACTAGATATCATCAGCTCAAGATTAAAGAGGAAGATATTCCTAAGACCGCATTCACCACTCGATACGGTCTTTATGAATATACAGTTATGTCCTTTGGTCTCACCAATGCCCCTGCCTTCTTCATGCATATGATGAACAAAGTATTCATGGACTTCCTCGATAAGTTCATGGTAGTCTTCATCGATGACATACTTATATACTCAAAAAGTGAACAAGATCACAAATAACACCTCTGAGCAGTGCTATAGCGACTCCGCGACCATCCGCTATACGCCAAATTCAGTAAATGTGAAATTTGGCTCAAGAAAGTTGGATTTCTTGGACATGTGCTATCTGCTGAAGGTATAGCCGTGGACCCGAGCAAAGTAAAGGATGTGCTCGATTGGTTGCCGCCCACAACCGTATCACAGCTCCGGAGTTTTCATGGATTAGCCGGATACTACGGTCGTTTCATTGAAGTTTTTTCCAAGATTGCTGAACCCATGATGGAGCTGCAAAAAAAGAATAAGAAGTTTGAATGGACTGAAGACTGCGAGAAGAGTTTCAATGAGCTAAAGATACGGGTGACGACCGCACCTGTGTTGACTCTTCTAGATATCTACCGCAGTTTTGATGTGTACTGCGACGCCTCCAGACAAGGACTTGGATGCGTACTTATGCAAGGCAGCACGGTAGTAGCATATGCATCGCGACAGCTACGACCCCACGAAGGAAATTATCCTACTCATGATCTGGAATTGGCCGCAGTAGTTCATGCTCTAAAAATTTGGAGACACTATCTCATCGGGAAGAGGTGCCAAATTTTTACCGATCACAAAAGTCTCAAGTATATATTTACTCAGCCAGATTTAAATCTTCGTCAACGAAGATGCCTTGAGTTACTCAAGGATTATGATCTTGGAATAAATTACCACCCGGGTAAGGCCAACGTGGTTGCCGATGCACTCAGTCGAAAGTCTGTTAGCCTAAATGTCATATTGAAATCCTTGCCTCCTGAACTTCAAGAGGAGATTGCGCAGCTCAACCTGGTCATAGTTGATGCTGACCTTGTTAATATTTTGGATGTTGCCCCCACACTTGAGGAAGAGATCCGCAAGGCCCAGCCAGCTGATACTGTCTTGGAGAAACGTGCCAAGAGTGTGGTAGCAGGACAGACTCCAGATTTCTCAACGGACCAATTCGGTACCCTCCAATTCCGTGGAAGGATTTGTGTACCCAATGAAGCGGATTTGAAGCAGAAAATCCTGTCAGAAGCACACGAATCCTGGTATTATATTCACCCTGGAGGTAAGAAAATGTATGAAGACCTTCGACAAATATTCTGGTGGGATGGAATGAAGAAAGACATTGCCAACTTTGTGGCCTGTTGCGACATATGCAGCAAGGTGAAGGCAGAGCATCAGAAGCCAGCCGGACTTCTCCAACCGCTGCCAGTTTCACAATGGAAATGGGATGATGTCTGCATGGATTTCCTCACAGGGCTACCTAAGACTCAGCGAGGCAATGATGCAGTATGTGTCATAGTGGACACCTTAACCAAGGTAGCTCACTTTATTCCGATCAGAACCACATATCGAGCAGATCAACTTGCACAGCTATATGTATCTAGAATAGTCAGTCTGCATGGAGTACCCCGAACCATCACTTCTGACCGAGGTTCACTTTTTACCTCCACTTTTTGGTCACGTCTCCATCAAGCCTTGGGGACAGCGCTGAAATGTAGTACCGCTTATCATCCTCAGACTGATGGACAGACAGAGCGGGTAAATCAAATACTCGAAGATATGCTACGAGCCTGTGCTTTGGCCCAAGGATCTAAATGGCAAGACTGCCATCTGTATGCTGAGTTCTCGTATAAGAACAGCTTCCGGACCAGTTTAAAGATGTCACCGTATGAGGCTTTGTATGGCCGTAGGTGCCGCACCCCTTTAAATTGGTCCCAAACTGGAGATAGCCGTATTTACGGAACGGATCTCATGATGGAAGCTGAGAAACAAGTTAAGGAAATCCGAGACAGATTGCAATTGGCCAAATCTCGACAGAAGAGTTATTATGATGCAAAACACCGGCAGATCAGTTTTGAACCCGGAGAACACGTATACCTCCGAGTCACTCCTATGAAAGGAGTCAAGAGATTCCAGACTCGTGGAAAGTTGTCACCCAGATTTATTGGCCCATTTCCAGTTTTGTCCCGAGTGGGTACTATTGCATATCAGTTGGAACTACCCCCTGAATTATCGGAAGTGCACAATGTGTTTCATGTTTCACAGTTGAGGCGATGCATATCTCCGCCTGAGAAAAAGACTGCTATGACTGAAATAGAGTTGGCAAAGGATTTAACTTATGAAGAGAGGCCAGTTAGAATTTTGGATCAGATGGAAAGGGTCACTCGTAGTAAAGCAAGGAAGTTCTACAAACCAGCAAAACATTATTGGGCACGTTCATCACCTCTCCGCAGATGAAGCCCAAGAGAACCCCGAAGTCGTCATTGGTATGTTTTCTGTTAATATTTACATGCCTGCAGTAATTTTATTTGACTCTGGGGCTTCCCACTCTTTTATTTCTCAGAGTTTTGTGGCCCAAAACAAATTTCCTTGTTCACTATTGGGCAAGAACATGCAGGTACAAACCCCAGGATCCTTAATCAAGAGCAATCTGGTCTGCCGTAATCTGGAATCAATATCAACGGAGTCTGCTTTCCAATTTCTTTGATAATCATCGAGTCTGTAAAGTTGGATGTTATCTTGGGTATGAATTGGTTGACCCAATATCAAGTCTGCATAAATTGCGCGACCCGAGAAGTCACTTTGACCAGCCAGAAAGGGCAGACTACAAAATTCTATGCTCGCAGAAGCATACCCAAGAAAGAAATCGTCTTCACCGTTGTGGCTGAGTTGGAATTAATTCCTGTGGTCAGTGAGTTTCCTGATGTATTTCCAGAAGAACTGCCAGGCATGCCACCAGATCGAGAGCTTGAGTTTGCAATAGATCTTGTGCCCGGAACCGCATCGTTATACAAGAAGTATTTCCGAATGCCCTCGTCAGAATTAGTGGAGCTAAAGAAATAGCTTGATGAAATGCTCCAGAAAGGATATATCCGTCCCAGCTCTTCACCATGGGGATCACCATCTATCTTCGTGGACAAGAAGGATGGCAGCCTCCGCATGTGTGTGGATTATCTTCAACTGAATGATGTCGCCATCAAAAATAAATATCCGCTGCCAAGGATTGATGACTTGTTTGATCAGCTCAGTGGGACCAAGGTATTCTCCAAGATTGATTTACGGACTAGATATCATCAGCTCAAGATTAAAGAGGAAGATATTCCTAAGACTGCATTCACCACTCGATACGGTCTTTATGAATATACAGGTATGTCCTGTGGTCTCACCAATGCCCCTGCCTTCTTCATGCATATGATGAAAAAGTATTCATGGACTTCCTCGATAAGTTCGTGGTAGTCTTCATCGATGACATACTTATATACTCAAAAAGTGAACAAGATCACAAATAACACCTCCGAGCAGTGCTACAGCGACTCCGCGACCATCCGCTATACGCCAAATTCAGTAAATGTGAGATTTGGCTCAAGCAAGTTGGATTTCTTGGACATGTGCTATCTGCTAAAGGTATAGCCATGGACCTGAGCAAAGTAAAGGATGTGCTCGATTGGTTGCCGCCCACAACCGTATCACAGCTCTAGAGTTTTCTTGGATTAGCCGGATACTCTTTCATTTCATTGAAGTTTTTTCCAAGATTGCTAAACCCATGACGGAGCTTCTAAAAAAAGGATAAGAAGTTTGAATGGACTGAAGACTGCGAGAAGAGTTTCAATGAGCTAAAGATACGGCTGACGACCGCACCTGTGTTGACTCTTCCAGATATCTACCGCAGTTTTGATGTGTACTGCGACACCTCCAGACAAGGACTTGGATGCATACTTCTGCAAGGCAGCATGGTAGTAGCATATGCATCACGACAGCTATGACCCCACGAAGGAAATTATCCTACTCATGATCTAGAATTGGCCGCAGTAGTTCATGCTCTAAAAATTTGGAGACACTATCTCATCGGGAAGAGGTGCCAAATTTTTACCGATCACAAAAGTCTCAAGTATATATTTACTCAGCCAGATTTAAATCTCGTCAACGAAGATGGCTTGAGTTAGTCAAGGATTATGATCTTGGAATAAATAACCACCCGGGTAAGGCCAACGTGGTTGCCGATACACTCAGTCGAAAGCCTGTCAGCCTAAATGTCATATTGAAATCCTTGCCTCCTGAACTTCAAGAGGAGATTGCGCAACTCAACCTAGTCATAGTTGATACTGGCCTTGCTAATATTTTGGAACTTGCCCCACACTTGAGCAAGAGATCCGCAAGGCCCAGCCAGCTGATACTGTCCTACAGAAACGTGCCAAGAGTGTGGTAGCAGGACAGACTCCAGATTTCTCAAAGGACCAATTCGGTACCCTCCAATTCCGTGGAAGGATTTGTGTACCCAATGAAGCGGATTTGAAGCAGAAAATCCTGTCAAAAGCACACGAATCCTTGTATTCTATTCACCCTGGAGGTACGAAAATGTATGAAGAAATTCGACAAATATTCTGGTGGGATAGAATGAAGAAAGACATTGCCTACTTTGTGGCCTGTTGCGACATATGCAACAGGGTGAAGGCAGAGCTTCAGAAGCCAGCCAGACTTCTCCAACCGCTGCCAGTTTCACAATGGAAATGGGATGATGTCTGCATGGATTTCCTCACAGGGCTACCTAAGACTCAGCGAGGCAATGATGCAGTCTGGGTCATAGTGGACACCTTAACCAAGGTAGCTCACTTTATACCGATCAGAACCACATATCGAGCTGATCAACTTGCACAGCTGTATGTATCCAGAATAGTCAGTCTGCATGGAGTACCCCGAACCATCACTTCTGACTGAGGTTCCCTTTTTACCTCCACTTTTTGGTCACGTCTCCATCAAGCCTTGGGGACAGCGCTGAAATATGGTACCGCTTATCATCCTTAGACTGATGGACAGACAGAGCGGGTAAATCAAATACTCAAAGATATGCTACGAGCCTGTGCTTTGGCCCAAGGATCTAAACGGGAAGACTATCATCCGTATGCTGAGTTCTCGTATAAGAACAGCTTCCAGACCAGTTTAAAGATGTCAGCGTATGAGGCTTTGTATGGCCGTAAGTGTCGTACTCCTTTAAATTGGTCCCAAACTGGAGATAGCCGTATTTTCGGAACGGATCTCATGATGGAAGCTGAGAAACAAGTTAAGGAAATCCGAGACAGATTGCAATTGGCCAAATCTCGACAGAAGAGTTATTATGATGCAAAACACCGGCAGATCAGTTTTGAACCCGGAGAACACGTATACCTCTGAGTCACTCCTATGAAAGGAGTCAAGAGATTCCAGACTCGTGGAAAGTTGTCACCCAGATTTATTGGCCCATTTCCAGTTATGTCCCGAGTTGGTACTGTTGCATATCAGTTGGAACTACCCCCTGAATTATCGGAAGTGCACAATGTGTTTCATGTTTCACAGTTGAGGCGATGCATATCTCCGCCTGAGAAAAAGACTGCTATGACTGAAATAGAGTTGGCAAAGGATTTAACTTATGAAGAGAGGCCAGTTAGAATTTTGGATCAGATGGAAAGGGTCACACGTAGTAAAGCAAGGAAGTTCTACAAAGTCCAGTGGGAGCATCACACAGAGTCAGAATCAACTTGGGAACGGGAAGAATTTCTAAAGGCACATTATCCAGAATGGTTTTCCCAAGCAACTGAATCTCGAGGACGAGATTCATTCTAAGTGGGCGAGGTTTGTGACAGCCTTGTTTTTGCCCTCTTCTCTTTGCCTGATTTTCAGTTGGTTTGATTTTGAAATTTGGGTTTTGAATCTTTTCATATGGACTTAAACACTTGGGTACCCCTTGATTTTCACCCAAGTGCCTCATTTCCCATTCTAACCATCATTTCCTCTCTGGTTCAACTCAAAATAATATTTTGAATATTTTTCTTTAATGAAAAATATTCATTTCCCTCTCTTAAACCCTAGCTAGTTCAATGTGCTCCAAATCAACCCCAATTTTTCTTGCCCACAAAAATCTGAGAAAATTCACAAAAATTCTTTGAACCCTAGGGCACTTTCTTGAGCAAAAATATTTCACCACTATTTGGAATATTTTTGCTACAGAAAATATTTTCTGTTCTAGACAGAAATGGTAGTTTCTACAGCAACTACCATTTTACTTGCTCCATTGTGGCTGATTTTTCTTGTGCATCATCACCTTACTAGATGATTGCTAACCTCCAAAGCCCAGCTCAGAAATCCCAGTAGTTTGACCATAGTAAGCTCTCAAAGTTACTATCCAGAAACTTACCAGGCGTGTGAAATCTTTTCTACTGCACCTGAGACCAAAACCAAGTGTGGTAACCACTAAAACTACCACGAACAACAAGCCAGACATGAACTTTGGACTTAGGTCGGCCTGAGGGCAGAGTTCACGCGGTGACCGCGCGTGTGCACGATGCCAAACTGCTTGTCGTCGCGCTCTGAGTGCCGCCGAGCGCTCTGTTTCACGCGTGCTCGCTTCCCCGACTACCAAACCTCGCCACAATCTTCGTCCAAGCTCTCTTAACTCTCCCCTGGCACTCGCCGACGCCGGAGCTCGCCGCAGCGAGCACGGGCGCGGTCCGGCCTACGCAACAGTGTGCGGCGCACTGTGCTCGTTGCCTTCCCGTCGATCATGTGCTCGTCCCCGCTCGCCCACAGTTCCCGCGTGAGTAGCGTCGCCTTCTCCCCCTCTCACTGACGCCGTTCGTCGCCGGGCGCCGTGTCCAGGTTTCCACCGGGGGAGCCCGATCCCCCCTCGACGCTCGGCTATAAATAGAGCCCTCCCCAGCCTCCTCGGGCACCATCCAGCACTCCCACACACTCCACGATCTTGTAGAAGCCGTAGCCCGGCCGGGCAGGCCGCGGGCCGCCGTCCCCGAGCTCGTGCTCGCCGGCGATCCTCTAGGGTCGTCTCCGCGGTTCCAGTCCCTCCCAGGCCTGGGCAACCCTTCCAGGGCCTCCGCCGCTCGTCGGTGGTGCTGTTCCACCTGGTTGGAGCCCCTGGAGTCGCCTCTGTTCGCCGTCATCTTCGTCTTCGGCGACCTCCGCTCTCTGCCTCTGCTAGAGAGGCCGATTCCGACACCGTTTGAACAGCCCTAGCTACTCTACGGGTACGGGCAGGTGTGCCTCCGTCTCCTCTGTCGATCCCCCCTCTCGTTTTGGCTAAGAAGCCCTCGTCGCTGGCGTGTGCTCCGGCGAAGACGCGCCGTCCTCTGTTTCCTTCTTCCCCTCCACCTCACTTCACTAGCGAGGCCCGCTAGTCAGCCACTCAGTACGCGCGCGAAGCGTTACGAGTGGTGGCGCCCCGAGGCTTTACGCCTTCGACGTCACCCCCCAATCTGTTTTTATTTAAATTCAAATTCATATTTTTCCAGAGAGCTTCAAATAGCCAAAACTGTTCAACCATAAGTCCAAATGAATTGATTCTTTTTGCATTGTGTTCTTTGTACAGAAATCTAGCAGCTCACCAAAAATGAGATTTTTCTTTGCTGTCTAGATTTTCTAGTGAATTTCAGAAGTGTTCTTGATATTTTCTTCTTGTGTTTAAAATTATTTTCAGAGAGTGAGGCTTGTCTTGAGGATCACCAGGAGGCTTGTGAACCTCATCTGCTCTAACGCAAGCCACAACAACATTTTCATGGTGCCATTACAATAGTTGTGATTTTCCTATTTGAATGAATGATTTAATCCATGCATTTAAATCACTATCATGTTATTTACATTCTGTTAGTTGCTTGTTTAAGTTAATATGCTTGGTTTACAGAAAGTTTAAAGCTAACTAAGTTGGTTAAGAAACTAGAACTAATTTTTGTTATGTAGGAAGAAATATGGTTATGAATATAAATAATTAGTTGGAGTTATTTTCTTGCATGAGTAAAAATGGTAAAATTTGCTAGAAAAGATTCTGTTTAAAGTGAGGTTTAATCCTAACCAGAGAAGTGTCATGAGTTGTTGAGGTTTATGCTTAGTATGAATATAGTTGACTCAGTCATTTCCGTTAAATTGTGATGCATATGTTCGTGTTGCATTTCATGGCATACTATGACACCGGTTATTTTCACTTTAAGTTGAACCTAATAATAACTCAACTTGAATATATCGTTGATCGGGTCATGGTGCCACTGAATCGAGTTTTTCCCAGTGCAACCACATTTGCCTTTATGGGAAGGCCTTTATTCGGTCAGTTGTCATGCCTCTGGTCGGTGCCTCCAACGAGGGAAGGTTATGGGCGTGCGGTACCCTGGCCCAGTAAGCAGACATAACCTTGTGTGCCCGTTGTTGAGATTACGGTACCGTGTCCCCGTGTGGGACGTTTATGTTTTGGCCAAGATGGTGGTCGTTGGTGTCTTTGGTAGACACGGGGCCACCCAGGACTAGCCCGATGGGGAGTGAGTCGGAGTGGCCGGAAGAGAGTCATGGCAACGGAGGGATTTCGTCGGAATGCCGTTGGCCCACCCGAATGGGAGTACGAGGCCATGGGTTCCGTGGTGTGGGTACAGTGCGCTACCTCTGCAGAGTGTATTAATCTATCGATAGCCGAGTCCACGGTTACGGACACGCTCGAAAGTAGGTCACACCATGGGTCAACATTTAATAAATCTTGCACACTAAGTGATAAACTTTGCATGGTTGATGATGGTGGGAAGGCCATCTTGATGTTCGGGACCAAGTGTGGGTCGTGGTTGTGATCACCGGAAGGATCACTGTTTGTGACCAAATGTTGGTCGTGGTTGTGATCGCCGGAAAGATCACGAGGTAAACTGAGTTAAGACCTCGGGGTTGGTACGGTTGTGATCCAAGAGCGATCATCGTTGGTAAGCCAGTCCGAGGGATTTTTCATATAAAAGCAGGATCACTGCATGTTGCATATATTGTTGCATTGTTAATAATTGGTTAATTATCATGATATTGTTTATCATTATGTTTATGTTTGTTGTGAGCTTGCAAGTAAATTCAATGTACTAACCTGGCGTGTCATGCCAGATTTCAGGAAAGTCTAGTTGGAAAGGAGTGCCATCCGAGTCTAGATCGTGTCCACATCGGTGTCCCTGTTCTATGGAGTTTCCGCTACGACATTGTTCCGCTGCCGCGTAGTTGTTATGATCGAGGCCCCTTTATGTTCACTAAATAATGTACATATTGTTCAGCTGCACCGTGTGTGCCGCTTGGCCTCGCCACCTGTTGTAATATAAACATTGATCCGCTAGCATCAATAAAGCGGTTGTTTTCTGTACCAAGATGTTGTGTGTTGCCAGAAGACATGGTCTCTGGGCTGGCAATGCATGATAAACAAGTTGCTCTGAGCCAGGCTGCCACATTTCCTATCCCTGTGTTTTTAGAATCTTGCAAGCCAAATGAGCACTTACAGAATTACTTCAGTTACAGGTAGGTGTCGAAGGGAACTTTGTGTGGTTTATCCTGCTCCTGCCGCGACGTCCTCCACCTCACCTGAGCTGCTCCATCGATAGAAGCATCCACCAAACCAGACATCACGACTCCTGACCGTCTTTCGCCGCCTCAGATCTCCTTCCCTGCCGCCGGCACCCACCGCAACGGCATCACCATCATCGACTCTGCAGATTAACCTGAGGAGTACATGGGTCCACAAGAGAAGTCACACTCTTTTGTTTCTGCTTATGTTATGCATTGCTTAAAATTACCTGCTACTTTATCGTCCTGTTCACCTTTTGGACTCCAAGTCAGGTCCAAATTAATGTTCAAACTTGAGTTCTAAATTAGTTGTGGGGCACATATCGAGGAAGCAATGAATAGTATCTCTGTCTAATATCTGGTTCACCTAGGGTATGCCTATGTTGTTCATCTTGGGTGGGAAACAAATAGTAAAGCAATCATCATCTGTCTTTTTATTAAATTAAAGCAATCATCAGCCTGCTATCATTATTTTTGGATCCATCCACTGGTTGTTACCATCACTCTAAATTTCTGCATGCTCTCCTTACATAATCTCACCATATTTTTTTCGTATGCATGTCAGATATTGTACACAGTCATGCTGAACATGAAGAGAAAAAGAGAAGAGTTTTGCGCGGCAATACAATGTCATGCAGACATCGCTCCATGGTGGGTTCAATGGCAAACCCTCCCCACCCCTCTCCAGATTGTAATCCCGAGGAAGATATCTGTTCTGAGGCGGATTCAGACACCACTGACCACTCCTATTTACCCCCAAGGTGTTTTCTCTACCTTGGCATGATGATGTTAGTCACATCATGCATATGTTGCCTTGCAGTGCCTACTTTTGACATCATATATGTCATCTGCTTAGTTTAGACATGTTCTGTAATGCCACCTGTTTAGTTTCTATATCATATATGGGAATTATGCAGTCTCATGTCTTTTAACCAGCCATAATATATGTGAAATGTGCAATGCCATCCTATTTAACCGGGCATCATATATTTGAATGATATCTTGCCCAACCTTTTTTACATTACATTTCCATTTGTCGACAATGTTTGTACATTAAACTACTCTTCCTATGAATCAGCCATTTGGGTGGGAGATGGAAAATTCTGGAGTGAAAACAAGGCCTTCAGAGCAGACAGTGCTACCTATCGAAGCAGATCTCTTGTTGGGTCCCGATAGCTCCTCAGAGATGGATGCAGAGACAGATGACCAGTCCTATTCCCCCACCGAGGTGTATGCTCTAACTTGGCACCGTTATACTGCTCATATGATGCATATGGTGTCTTGTATTGCATAGTTTAGACATCATATACACAATATTCAACACCATGTTCTTAGTTCAGACATCATATCGAATGCCCTCTGTTTAGCATATAAATCACATATGTGAATTAAATGATGCAATCCTGATTACTTAGATAACATATAGGTGAATTATGTCCTGCGATCCTGTTTAGTTATTCATCATATCTTTGAATTATGTTATGCTATGCTATCCAGTTTAGATAGACATCATATATGTGAAATTATGTCATGCTATCCATTTTAGTTAAACAATATACATGTCAACTATTTCATGCCCTCTTTTTTCCACACTATCTATTGCATCTGTCTCTCATACAATGTCTGTACATTCAACTATGTTTCCTGTTTATCAGCCATTTGAATTGGAGCGGGTGATGCCAGTATCTAGCGGACTAAAAACACGGTCTTCAAATAAAACAGTGCTACCTCTTGGTGGAGATAGCACCCCGGTTGTAAATGCACGAGAACCAGCCCTACCACACATAACCCAAACTCTCGTAGATTGTACCCCTACTGCGATGGACATTGAACCAGCTTCACCCAATCTAACCCCAACCCCAGCAGATAGTAACCCAGTTCCTGTTGACACAGCACCATCTCCACCATAGAGCTCCCAAACAAGAGCAGTTAGTAAGGCAGCTCCAGTGCCCAAAGGGCCAGTACTACCACGGAGAACCCCAACTCCACCAGTTAGTAGGCCTATTCCTGTGGAGGAAGCACAACCAGCTAGTCGTAGTTTAGCATCTATCGCATTTGATGTTATTAAATCGTATGTGCGTATCTTCCCATCTTGGAAATATTATACTGAAGATGAAGGAAAATGCCAGTTGCATGTGTTTGTCTAGGAGTTATGTGTAAGTAATGTTATAATACAAAAAAAATTCCCATTTTTGTCTATAGAGAAGGACCGATTTGGAAACTCGGGATGAGGTAACCTGTGCTAATACATTTGCTATCTTCAAGAATGCTTGGTGGCAGTATCGGAATTACCTGAAGAAAACATACTTCACCGGCAAAGAAACTCATCAAATTCCCTTACGTTCTCCTGAGACACATTTACTGGACGATGACTGGGAACGCCATGTTCTGTACTGGTCCCGAACCAAGAATGTGGTAAGGTCTATGAGCTCATTTTCTATTTTTAAGTACAATATTCTTGCGTCTTATTGTACTCTATTCATGTAGAACAAGTGCCTAAACCTGAAGAACAATTGTTCTAATTTAAGATTCCATTGCTATCATAGTTCAAAAAAGCGCTAGGCGTTAATTGTGCGTTTTGCCACCGCCTTGCGCTTTACTGACCAAAGCGCATGCTTATGCGCAGTTATGCACAGATTAAGCGTAGTTATGTGCAATGCGTTTTGCCAATGCCTAGAGCCTAGGCGCGCTTAAGCGCTCTTAGGTGCGCCTTTTTTAACTATGATTGCTATCATGCATACTGCTTTGCTCTTGTATCATTGTATTTACACATACAAACTTATTTTTAAATTGAAGGATCCAATCAAAACTCCAATGGCACAACAGGTATGTTCACGCATGTTTCTTTAACATGTTTGCTCTTATCAATAGCTCTGTTGATTTCAATTTCAATTGTGTATACAGTTGATTTCTCATATCATGCACATTACTAGCATCACAAAAGAGCCAATAGTGTTGTTGTACATGTAGACCCGTGATACCCATCTGAAATCTTGTTGTGCCGTGTAGTTTCCCACGCTTGTATTCTTTCACTGCTACTTTGTCTTGAACTGATATGATTTGAACCGTGTCTCTATTTTGATTTGGCAAGACAATGCAGTGACCATAGGACATAGATATATGTTTGTTTGATGCTTTTATTATGTACTAGTACTTGGCAATAGAAGACTTGGTAGTTTAATCCTGTCCACCTTAATAATGAACTGGTTCACCGAAATGAGTTTCATATACTAGTACATGCTAAACCTGTTATGTGTCTGCTTGTTTCTTCTTTTAGAATGCTGATAGAATATTGGGGAAGAGTGCCTTATTAACCAATGGTAAAGGAAGTAATGCACATAAGGTTCAGGATAGTGAGACATCCATGTTGGTCTCCAACAAAGCTGATAAAACAGCTAAGGAACACTATCTTGAAGACAGTGAGACAACCCCAAAGTCCTGTCTTGCTTTAGTGTTCGAGTTACTGGCCACTACCGCTTGCACAAGCTATTCAAATTCACTGTCTGAATCAGTTCGGTTTCTTGAGTCCCAACTACAAGCTAATAGACATCGATCAGCTGTGCTGCGACAAGCAGCAGAAGGACTGCGGAAGTCCCTGGAGCATTCAGATGCATACTTTCTGGTGCAACAACAAGCGTTGGAGGATTTTAGTGCCAAACAGGACAAAGCTAATAAGCTTGCTAAGCTTATTGCCGGCATGGTGGATACCCAGGATAACGTTTCTTGAGCTCTTCTGAAGTTGTTTCAGTTATGCTCTTGTTTTGCTGCCACGTTTATTTGCACTGGTGGCCAATTTTGACGGCCAGTGTATGTAATATGCTGCTTTGTTCCCTATATTTGCACTGGTGGCAAACTTTGATGCCCAGTGGATGTAATATGTGTAATAGCGGTAATAGGCTAGAGTTAATTGCTTGCTTATTTATTTCCTTATTGTCTTGTTTAGTTGTTTTCTTGTAGTCACTGCAGTTCTTTTTCTTTGTTTTTCTAGTGGCCACAATAACCTATTTTTGGAAACTAGGCCAAAATAATCATGGCAACACACGGACTGTTGTAACCACGGGCCTCCTACGGGCCGTATGATCCATGGGCCTTCTACGGGCCATAGGATCCATTGGCCTTCTATACGGGCCGTAGGATCCATGGGCCTTCTACGGGCCGTATGATCCATGGGCCGTCTATGGGCCGTATGATCCATGGGTCGTCTAGGGGCCGTACGATCCATGGGCCTTCTATGGGTCGTACGAGCCATGGACCTTTTACGGGCCGTAGGATCCATGGGCCTTCTACGGGCCATAGGATCCATGGGCCTTCTACGGGCCGTACGATCCATGGGCCTTTTACGGGCCTTCTACGGGGCGTATCATCATTTCGCCAATCCTGGTCCGTACTATTCGTGGACCATAACGGGCCGTTAATAGGCCGTATTTGATAACTCTATGAAAACAGCCCAGTGGGTTTATTTTGACATGAAAACGGCCCAACGTATTAACGGGCCACAAACGGGCCGACTATAACGACGGGCTGAATTTGGCCCACAAGAAGAAAATGACAATAATGGGCCGTAAGTAACCGAATGCTGGAAATGAGCCCAAGAATAAATGGGCCCTGAGAAGGCCGAAAGATAACTTGGGCTGGAAACGGCCCAATGGAATAATGGGCCGTTAATGGGTATAAAGTGATACACTGTTCATTACGAGCCAGTTTCACCACGGGCCGTTAGTGGGCCAAGAGTTACAAAGGGCCTCATATGGGCTGAAAGACGTCATGGGCCATACATGGGCCAGAAGTTAAAATGGGCTGGAATCATATTGGACGGCCCAGATGACGCTACTGGGCCTAATTCGGATAGGCCGTAACGGGCCCTGTGTTAGCGGGCTGTTAACAGGCTTTCCGTGGGCCGGCCCGCCACCTTTTGACCAAGTCAAACGGGTCGGCCTTTTCATAGGAATGGGCCTCTGTTGGGCCGTGCCACGTGTCGATGTATAATAGGCGCCTTCGGTCCAATGAGTGGATGACATCTGTCTCAACGGTGAGACGACACGTGTTCCCTCCAGCCAATGATGATTTTACACATGGAAAATCCCCATTGGTCGGGCCTGTTAACGGGTTATCAGATCCAAAACCGGACTCGATAGCTTAACGGCGTTCCGTTACGGTGGATGCCATGTGTCGGTCACCCTTGCCGAAAGCACTTCTATAACGCACGATTTATCGTCATGGAAGTAGACAATTCCGTGATGATAATTTTGGTAATCTCATGGAACACTTCTACGATAGCACAGGTATGCCTATCTTGATTCTGTCAAAAAATCTTCATGGATGTACATGCATGACAAAAAACGTGACCTACTGTGACAAACACGTATCACCACGGAAGCGTATTTTTTTGTAGTGCAAGCCAGAGAACTTAACCACAAAGAGGAACATGCTCCTATTAGGACCAAGCAAGATTCTTGTACTCATCTAAGGCCAATCATTCATGACACCTAATTGTAAGTAGATTCAGTCACTACAGGTGCTTGTTTCAGCACCAAGTTAAATTCAGTCAAGCATGTAAGTAGATTCACACCAGCAGCATACCAAGCAAAAAAAACAGATTTTAAACAGGCTAGCTAGCTGTAATTTGCTGCAATCCTGATGGTACAAACAAGCTAGGTAGATTAAACACCAACCGTTAACACAGCCTAGCTGTAGTAACTAACAAGGCCACTATAAATTATTAACTTGAAAGGAAGCTCACTTTCTCCATCTTCTATCTATCCATGTTTTCTTTTTCTGAAGCAAGCATCAAAAGGCACAATGACAAACAAATTTCACACAAACGCTGAACCAATACTTCAAATTAAATTTGCAAGGACTTGAAATAGAGGTTGGAGCTCATCAAGTACCAGCTTCTAAAGGAAAGATCTTCTATTCCATACAATTTCATATAGTGTGAGGGAGTTTTCGACTATTGGCAACATGAGGACTAGTTTCATTACCTCACACGGTGGCTGGCCTGGGCGTTCTGGATACTCCATTGTGCGTGCGGTCCTTGACCCTCCCTCAAACTAAAAAACAGAGCCCAAAACATGTTTATAACTTCAATTCAAGCTCCTTGAATAGGTGTATACTCCGCATAAAGTTCTCACTTCTACAACAACTCACTGGAAACATGTGAACTAGACTATCTACTTGTGCTACAAGGTAAAAATAATCCTAATAGAAAAATGACCATATGACTAAGTGACTGACCAGGCCTACAACATAAGCAAGTGGCAGCGTAAGCAGAAAGTGGGCCTTTGAATTATCAACATCAACCGCAAGACTAAGACAAGAAGGCTTATTATAGAATCAGGCAATCACATAATCAACGACAGCAACCGACGACTGCACAATCAAGTTTCACTTCCATGGACTCGTGATGAGGTCATACCTCGCAGGAGATGTATCGGGAGGGGGCTCGGAGATGGCGTCGGGGCGGCCGTGGAGCTGCGTCTTCCATGGCGTCCTCACATCCATGGCATCATCCCCTCCATGGCGTCCTCTCCTCCATGGCATGCCTGATGTCGGTTCCATGGCCTTGGCGTGCGTGAGGAAGAGGCAGAGGGAGAGGAAGCAAATCAAATTGCAGCAACAAGGCAAAAGGGAAGATGACAAGTCCATCCATGGAAGAATGAGGGATCCGGTGCTGCACCTCGTTCCAGCGGCTCGATCTGGATCCAGCGCTGCCTTGCCTCTCGCTCGATCTGAGCAGCGGCGCGCGGCCAGACCACAAGTGCATACTTGCCGGAGTGGCGGAGGCATCGCCGGCGCAGGATCAGGCTCAGGCTCAGCCTGTCGTGGCTCTATTGGCCATGGCTTCGGAAGACCCGCGGAGGCAAGAGCTTGGAGGCGGGTGGCAAGAGCAAGGGGAAGTGGAGGAGGAAGTTGCTGCTGCTCCTGCTCAGGTCGTTGCAGGTCAAGAGCAGCGGCGCTTGGGGGGAGGCCAGCGGTGGGGTAGGGGTTGGGACAGTGGAGAGGGAGGTTTGGGTCGGGGAGAGGGAGAACTGGGTCAGGGAGAGGGAGGCGGCGCCGCATGGGTCGGGGAGAGGGAGAGGGAGGGGAGTGTGCTGCACGATGCTAGGGTTTGGTTGGCCAGCGTGCGTTTAGGAGACGTTGGATCTATATGGTGTGGATGGCTCAGATCAGCTTAGGGGGGGGTGATCCGTGGGAAGGGAGGTTCTGCCTTCTGACTGGTCCAAAAAATGTGTCATTTAAAATAGTTTCTAAGTGGTAAAAATAGAGGGAATTTGTCAAGGAGCTACCTATAATATTTTCCGAAAATTTCACCACTAAAAAATTTCACTCAAGTTATACAACATTTTATGGATGATAACCAACTTGTATGCATTTCCGATCTTTCTAGCATTTTTTAGCCATTTAAACAGAAAATAATAGTTTGCTCATAGTTTTTTCATGAAGGGCCTACCAAATAATTGTTGCAAAACTTGACCAAATCAATTTTCTAAAATACTAGGTCATATTTAATGTACAATTGACCAAATGGTTGGGTGTCAAAAGTTTTCATCCACCTCTCCTAAAAAAGTCAAATTTTCACCGATTCAGCTAGAAGTTGGTCAAATTTAAACTGCAGCTACCTTATAGTTTGCTATTTATTTTTTTCCAAAAATCATTACTCGGTACATAAGTATCTATTTAATCATGGAAACACCAAAAGTTTTCTAAGATTCAACCACTAGCTACGAACGGTGATGCCCGCCGTTTTGACCGCATTTTGCAATGGGCATGAAAAATTAAAAAATTGGAAAACCTGCGCATAGTGTCATTATATGTGGCAAAGTTACCAGGAAAAATAATAAACTTGTAATGCGATAATTATGTTTAGAAAGTGTTCTCAGAAACGAGCTATCATGTGTGAAGATCAATGACTTTCAAGTCAAATGATCAATCTTATGGCCACATTCATGACATAGTTTGTTAAAATGATCTCATATTGTGCACAAGGGTGCATATTGGAATGGAAAACAATGTTGCCTAAGGAAGTTTTCATTTTCTTCGGACAAAAAATCATTTTCCATTTTTCGAGCGCCCAAAATGAGCTTTTTGTGAAGAACCTACCAAATAATTGTTGCAAAATTGTACCAAATCAATTTTCTAAAATACTAGGCCATATTTAATGCACAATTGACCAAATGGTTGGGTGTCAAAAG
Source organism: Aegilops tauschii subsp. strangulata (assembly GCF_002575655.3). Lineage (NCBI taxonomy): Eukaryota > Viridiplantae > Streptophyta > Magnoliopsida > Poales > Poaceae > Aegilops > Aegilops tauschii. The sequence goes on along the minus strand of NW_027332455.1, from coordinate 717,775 downwards.
TTTTGACCCACCTCTCGTAAAAAAGACAAATTTGTGCCGTTTTAGTTGGAACCGGGTCAAATTTGAACTGCAGTTGCCTCATAGTTTGCTTTTTATTTTTCCCAAAAATCATTTTTAGGTACAAAAGTATCTATTTAATCCTAGAAACAACAAAAGTTTTTCTAGATTCAATCAGTAGCTAGGAACGGTCATGCCCGCTGTTTTGACCGCATTTTGAAACGGGCATGAAAAATTCAAAAACAAATTCAAAAAATTAGAAAACCTTCGCATAGTGTCATTATATGTGGCGAAGTTACCAGGAAAAATAATAAACTTGTAATATGATAATTATTTTTAAAAAGTGTTCTCAGAAACGAGCTATCATGTGTGGAGATCAATGGCTTTCAAGCGAGATGGTCAATCTTATGGCTACAATCATGGCATAGTTTGTTCAAATGATCTCATATTGTGCACAAGGGTACATCTTGGAATGACAAACAATATTGACTAAGGAAGTTTTCTTCTTCTTTGCACGGAAATTTCATTTTCCATTTTTCGAGTGACCAAAATGAGTTTTTTTGTGAAGGGCCTACCAAATAATTGTTACAAAATTATACGAAATCAATTTTCTAAAATACTAGGACATACTTAATGTACAATTGACCAAATTTTTGGGTGTCAAAAGTTTTGATCCACCTCTCGTGAAAAAGACAAATTTCTGCCGATTTAGTTGGAAGCGGGTCAAATTTGAACTGCAGCTGCCTCATAGCTTGCTTTTTATTTTTCTCAAAAATCATTTTTAGGTACAAAAGTATCTATTTAATAATAGAAACACCAAAAGTTTTCCAAGATTAAACCACTAGCTAGGAACGGTCATGCCCGCTGTTTTGACCGCATTTTGAAACGGGCATGCAAAATTCAAAAAAATCAAAAAATTGGAAAACCTTCGCATAGTGTCATTATATGTGGCCAAGTTACCAGGAAAAATAATAAACTTGTAATACGGTAATTAATTTTAAATAGTGTTCTCAGAAACGATCTATCATGTTTGGAGATCAATGGCTTTCAAGCGAGATGATCAATCTTATGGCCACATTCGTGGCATAGTTTGTTCAAATGATCTCATATTGTGCACAAGGGTACATCTTGGAATAACAAACAATGTTGCCTAAGGAATTTTCACTTTCTTTGCACGAAAAATCATTTTCTATTTTTCGAGTGCCCAAAATGAGTTTTTTGTGTGACGGACCTACCATATATTTGTTGCAAAATTGGACCAAATCAATTTTCTAAAATATTAGGCCATATTTAATGCACAATTGGAAAAATGGTTGGGTGTAAAAAGTTTTTATGCGCCTCTCATAAAAAGACAAAATTCCGCCGATTCAGTAGGAAGCGAGTCAAATTTGAACTGCAGCAGTCTCATAGTTTTCTCTTTATTTTTTCCAAAAATCATTTCTAGGTACATAAGTATCTATTTAATCATAGAAACATCAATAGTTTTCCAAGATTCACCCACTAGCTAGCAACGGTCATGCCCGCCGTTTTGACCGCATTTTGAAATGGGCATGAAAAATTCATGGCATAGTTTGTTCAAATGATCTCATATAGTGCACAAGGGTGCATCTTGCAATGAAGAACAATGTTTCCGAAGGGATGTTTTATTTTCTTTGGACACAAAATCAATTTTCCATTTTGTTAGTGCCCCAAATGAGGTTTTTTTGTGAAGAACCTACCATATATTTGTTGCAAAATTGGACCGAATCAAATTTCTAAAATACTAGGCCATATTTAATGTACAATTGACCAAATGGTTGGGTGTAAAAAGTTTTTGATCCACCTCTCGTGAAAAAGACAAATTTTCGCATATTCATTTTCCATTTTTTGAGTTCCCAAAATGAGTTTTTTTTGTGAAGAACCTAACAAATATTTTTGTAAAAACTTCTCCATTTTTCAAGAATATTAGACCATATTTTATGAACAAATTTGTGTACACTAGAAACATTTTTTATAGATATTAAACGGTTTTTAGTTACATCATTAATATTTTCAATAAATATTTTGATGTCTAATATTTTGAACACATGTCTACATTTTTTAAGACACATTGTATATATTGTTTATATATGTTTAACTTTTTTCAAATACATGGTTAACATATTTTCATATATTCCCAACAAAAAAACATCTTTTCATACATGTTTTGATGTCTATATTTGTTTTTCACATTGTACATTTTTGTATACATATAAAACATTGTTGATATTGGTTAGACAAATTTAAATACATGATTAAGATTTTTAGAAAATCTTGCTTTGTTATCTACTTTTCGATATATATATATATATATATATATATATATATATATATATATATATATATATATATATATATATACACGTACTGATGAGTATTTTTGCATACACATGAATCTTTTTTTATCTATATCTATATCTATACCTACTAATAAAGCAAGGTGCGTTTCTCCAGTTTTTTCATCCGTTCACCACCGATTTTTATTAATATCCGAGGTGGTACTAATTTTTTGTGGTCCATCTGGTAGAAAAGAAAACAAAAGTCCAGAATTTCATACATGGGCCTGCACGCGCTAAGGCCCAGAGAATCCACCAATATCCTGCCCACGCATATGGGAAACCTTATTTGTCGCACGGAGCAACATATAGTTGGAGCTTCGCATAGGTCGCACACCGTTGGGCCGCCCATTCTCTTTTTCTCTGTGTTCTTATTTTATTTTTATTTTTATTTTTCCCCTTTGAAGTGATTTTCTGCGTTTTCCCATAATTTTGTTTTTCAGAATTTCGTTATTTACACATTTTCGTTAAATCTTCAGAATTTCCAAATTTGTTACCTTTTCAGAAATATTTGGAACTTCTAAATTTTATTTCCGTTCCAAATTTTTTCGAAATTCAAAAATGTTCAAATTAAAAAAAAATCAAAATTGTTTGACAATTTTTAAAACAATTTGCATTGTTTAAAATAATAGAAATTCCAAAAATATTCTTGTTTGCTGAAATGTTCACAAATTCAAAACAATGTTTGTGATTAAAAACACATTTTTAAAATGTTTTTGAATTTTCAAAGCAAGTTTCCATTTTTAAAAATTTCTCACAAATTCAAAAAATGCGAGTTGCTCCACCTTAAAAATTTCCTGTTTTCAAAAAAATGTTTGTGAATTTCAAAAAAAATTCCTATTTCCAGTTTTGTTTGCCTTTTTCCAGAAATTAATGATTTTTTCAAAAAACATTGCTCACCTCTTTTTATAAAAAAAATAGGAGGTCACCACAACCTCAACAAGGAGGCGGGCCTGAAGTAAAAAAAAAGCACGAGTTGGGTAGTGGTCGCCACTCCGATCAACCCCACTACTATAATGATCTCGCGGGCCAAACATGACCCGTGAGACCACCACATATCTCCGCTCTGTCGCCCCACTGTTTTGGAGACCATTTTGATGGACATCAATTATCTCTCCCAATGCTTCTCGCAAAAAATATCTCTTCCATTGCAACGCACGGGCATATGTGCTATACATATCTAATATTATTTATGATTATCATTTTTTATATGCATGAAACTTTTCAAATACACACGTTTAGTTTTTTTAAACACATGATTACATTTTTTGAAATACATATTAACATTAACATTTTTTGAATTACCCGTTTAGTTTTCTAATTGCTAAACCATATAGCAAGATTCACGAAGGAGTTCATTATTTTCCTATTGTTATAATTTTATATTGTTTAATTGGTTTCGAGATTTTTCTATAAGGAAAAACCTTTTTAGAGTTCTACAATGAAAAACTTGTTTTTTAGACAATAATGAAAACAGTTTTTTTCAAATAACTGACCATCCTTGCCAAATGTTAATAATGAAAAACTTATTATTTTCCCATTTTCGTTGGGCTGAATATATCTTTTTTTGAGTAATATGAGGGCATCCCACCTTTCTTTCTGGATGGGCCGAGGCCTTCATGGCACACAGTTTTTTTAAAAGGAGGTGGCCTCGTTCCACCGAGGCCCAAGCCATCTTGAGCGACACTTTAACCAATGCATCCACGTTCACAACCTCATGACCATTTATATTGGTCATAATCAGGTAGAAATAAGGTCGTCGACCACTCTTATCTGCTTTATGACCATTTGGTGTAAGGCAATTTCAGGGTTTGAGCCCTTCCAAGCAAAATGGTCGTGGATTTACGACCAATTCAGCCGGGGTCACTGAGAGAAGGTCACAAGTTGACATATTTCTTGTAGTGACTCTGTGTAAGGCAAATTGTCATCCCAACTAGGTCCATAATCTAGTGCACAAGCTCTCATAATGTCCTCCAAAATCTGGTTGACTCTCTCGGTTTATCCATCTGTCTACGGATGAAAGGTTGTACTGAATTCTAGCCTGGTACCCAAAGTCTGGTGTAACTGATTCCAAAACTTCGAGGTAAACTGTGTTCCTCTATCTGATACGATCGTCCTCGGAACTCCATGTAGACATACGATCCTGGTCATATATATCTTGGCCAACTTTGCGCTCGTATAAGTGGTTTTCACGGGGATAAAGTAAGCCACTTTGGTCAAGGGATCAACTACTACCCAGATGGAGTCGTATCCTGATCGTGTCCTGGGTAATCAGGTGATGAAATCCATGCCAAGCTTATCCCACTTCCATTCAGGTATCGGCAAAGGCTGAAGTAATTCTGCTGGCTTCTGATGCTGTGCCTTAACTCTTTGACATACGTCGCACACTGCTACATACTCGGTGATGTCTACTATGCAAGTTTATTCTTGTAGACTCGTATTGGGCCTCCAAGCGCAGAGTTTTGTAGGACAGTAGCAATTTCCGTCAAGTGGATGACCTAAGGTATATCAATCCGTGGGAGGTGTAGGATGAAGATGGCCTCTCTCAAACGACCCTGCAACCAAATACAAGAAATCTCTTGTGTCCCCAACACACCCAATACAATGGAAAATTGTATAGGTGCACTAGTTCGGCGAAGAGATGGTGATGAAAGTGTAATATTGATGGTAGAAATATATTTTTATAATCTGAATAAATAAAAACAGAAAGGTAGAAATAAGTAAACGGGCACAAAAACGGTATTGCAATGCTTGAAAATGAGGCCTAGGGTTCGTACTTTCACTAGTGCAACCTCTCAACAATGCTAACATAGTTGGATCATATGATTATCCCTCAAAGTGCAACAAAGAATCACTCCCGAGTTCCTATTAGCGGAGAACAAAAGATAGAAATTGTTTGTAGGGTATGAGACCACCTCAAAGCTATTCTTTCCCGCTCGATCTATTCAAGAGTTCGTACTAAAATAACGCAAAGCTATTTTTTCCGTTTGATCTATCCTAGAGTTCGTACTAGAATAACACCAAAGCATATTGATATTCATAATACTCAATCCACACAAAGAACTACAAGGAGACCACAAAGTTTCTATCGGAGAAAAGATAATAAAAACGTGCATCAACTCCTATGCATAGATTACCCCAATATCACCGCGGGAATCCGTGAGTTGAATGCCATAACATATATCAAGTGAATCAATATTATACCCAAATTGTCACCTCAAGTATTCATACTGCAAGACATATATCATGTGTTCTCATCTCTGAATATTCAATCCGACAAGAAAAAACTTCAAAGGGTAAAGACTCAATTCATCACAACAAGAGTATAGAGGGGAGAAACATGATATGATCCGACTATATTAACAAAGCCCAAGATATAGATCACGAGAGAGAGAGAGATTAAACACATAGCTACTGGTCCCTCCTCATCGTGGTGGCCGCCGGGACGATGAAGATGGGTTTTGGAATATTTGGGAATTTATAGTGCAAAGAGGGGGTGCGGGACGCCACCGAGGCGGGCACAACCCATCTGGGCGCGCTAGGGCTCCTGGCGCGCCCTGGTGGGTTGTGCCCCCCTTGGGGCACCCCCGAGGTGCAACTCTGGCCCATTGGGTTCCTTTTTGTCGATAAAAAATCTCCATTGAGTTTTGTTGCGTCTGGACTCCGTTTGACATTGATTTCCTCCGATGTAAAAAACAAGCAAAAAAACAACAACTGGCACTGGGCACTGGTTCAATAGGTTAGTCCCAAAAAATGATATAAAGTTGCTATAAAATTATTGTAAAACACCCAAGAATGATGAAATAATAGCATGAATACGTCAGAAATTATAGACACGTTGGAGACGTATCAACATCCCCAAGCTTAATTCCTGCTCGTCCTCAAGTAGGTAAATGATAAAAGAAGTAATTTATGAAGTGTGAATGCTAGCAAAGTGCATTAGTTTGATCAATGATAATTTCAATCACTTTTCCTAGCATCATAACAACAATTCTTTCTTATAAAACTTCTCATGTTATAGTAGCAACCAATTCATATGTTAAGGTTCAAACAATGAACTCTCTTGAAACTCAACAACCTATTTTCTTAGTCACCAAGCAATTGCAATTCAACTTATTCGACAGAGTTTAAGTAAGAGCTCCTCATACTCAACCATCATAGAGTCTTCTATGATTGCTAACACTCAGTGCATACACATGAGCAGAACGTTTCAACTGGACACATAGAAAGATATGGGCTTATTGTTTTGCCTCCCAACGTATTCACGTCAAGGGTGATGTCAACAATAATAACTCATGCTGCCCATATTCAACTGGAGATATGTGCCTAGATCTTTCCTCGCCACATGATGCTTGCCAAAAGAGAAAAATAAAAAGGAATAGAGAGAAAAACTTTGACTCTTGCATGAAAGTAAATACATAAAAGTAAAAGATATGCCCTTTGCAGAGGGAAGTAGGGATTTGTAGAGGTTCCAGAGCTCAAAGCGAAAACTGAGAGATAAAAACATTTTGAGAGGTATACTTTTCCCACCAACAAAAATGACTTAGAGCTCCCAACACTTTCCATGCTAGATATATCATAGGTGGTTCCCAAATAGAAAATAAAGTTTATTCCTTTTTCCACCATACTTTCACTTTCCATGGCTAGCTGTATCCACGGGTGACCTCCATACCAACACTTTCCAAGGAATTTATTATTTGACAACATAAAGTAAATTCATTTTTCATTTTGGGACTGGGCATCCCTAAAACCTTTGCCTTACTCTTGTCTAATGACAAGTGAATAAACACTCGTCGTGAGAATAACACATCTAGCATGGAAAATATTGGCCTCCCTCACCGCCTCGCGAGCGGTATGAGCACACAAAAGGGAAATTTATTTTTGAAAATTAGAGATGGCACATAAAAATTTGCTTAGAACGGCACAGAAATACCGCATATAGGTAGCTATGGTGGACTCTTGAAAATAAGATTTGGGTTTACGGGTTTTTGGATGCACAAGTAGTATCTCTACTTGGTGCAGAATTTTTGGCTAGCAAAGATGGGGGGCAAGCACCACATGTTAAATGATCTATGACAATATGACTTCTATGTGAATATGAGCAAACATAAATCATTACGTTGTCTTGCTTATCCAACGTCAACAATTTTGGCATATAATATTTTGATGGGGGCTCACAATCACAAAAGATTTCCAGGATAGTGTATTTGCATGTGAAATTCTCTTCCTTATACTAATTATTCGTGAATTGCTTGTATGACCAATATTGTGATTTTCGAGCCTCAAAAGATTTCACTTTTTAAACCCAATGTGAAGTTACCACTAGGCATGGTATGATTTCAACTTCATGACATTTAATTTATTCAACAATTTACTCATAGGATATAAGTGAAGCACAAGAGTAAATGAAAAACTACTCGAAAAAGATATAAGTGAAGATCATGCGAGTAGTTAAGTAAATAGATATCTATGTGAGGACTCTCTCTGATTTAAAAGTTTCAGATCTAAATGTTTTACTAAAACAGCAAGCAAAATGAAAATGAAATGACATTTCAAGGATAGCACACATCATGTGAAGAAGCAAAAACTTAGGCTCAACTTATACTAACCGATAATTGTTGAAGAAGAAAGATGGGATGCCTACTGGGGCATCCCCAAGCTTAGATGCTTGAGACTTATTGGAATATTAACTTGGGATGCCACACTTACCTAACTCCAAAAATTATGAAAATTTTACCACACTGTAGAAAATTTATCAGAGCTTATTATGCAAAAAGTTTCAACATTCTATCACACTTTGACTTTTCTAGGGAATTTTCTCAACATCGATAAACTTTCTATTTTCAAACAGCAACATGTATACTTGCAAGATAAGCATGGCAAAGGCTATCAATGCCACTTTTATTGAAATAAAAGATGCAAAACATTATTCTAAATAACAGCAAGCAAATATTAGCAAAATAAATTGACGCTCCAAGCAAAACACATGTCATGTGACGAACGAAAACATAGCTCCAAGTGAGGTTACCGATAATGTTGGAGACGAAAGAGGGGATGCCTTCCGGGGCATCCCAAGCTTAGTTGCTTGGATCATCCTTGAATATTACCTTGGTGTGCCTTGGTAATCCCCAAGCTTAGGGTCTTTTCACTACTTATTCTCCTCATATCGATATCTCACCCAAAACTTGAAAACTTCAATCACACAAAACTTAACAGAACTTCAGGAGATAGGTTAGTATGATAAAGAGCAAACCATTTCACTTTGGTACTGTCAAAGACAAGATTGATAATTGTTTCCACACAATGCCTACTGTATCATATCATTTCCACAATTTATATTGAGCAATATAAGCCATAGAAACTAGAAAGCAAGCAAACTATGCATTGAAAACAGAATCTGTCAAAAACAGAATAGTCTGTAATGATCTGGATAACTACCATACTTATGCTAATCCAAAAATTATGAAACATATAGGACCACGTGAGAAATTTGTATATTAAACTTATGCAAAAATAATCAACTCAAAAGCACTCTTCTGTTAAAAATGAGACTTATTTTCGTGAGCGCAAAAGTTTTTGTTTTTCAGCAGCGTCAAATCAACTATCACCCAACATGATCCCAAAGGCTTTACTTGGAACTTTATTGAAACAAATCAATAAAACATAATTACTACAGTAGCATAATCATGTGAACACAAAAAAACTTTAGGTAAAAGTGTTGGGTTGTCTCCCAACAAGCGCTTTTCTTTAATGCCTTTTAGCTAGGCATGATGATTTCAACTATGCTCGCATAAAAGATAAGAATTGAAATTTAAAGAGAGCATCATGAATCACATGGAAAGAACATTTAAGTCTAACTCACTTTCTATGCATAGGGATTTCGTGAGCAAACAACTTATGGGAACAAGAATCAACTAGCATAGGAAGACATAACAAACAAAACTTCAAGATTTTCAACACATATAGAGGAAACTTGATATTATTGCAATATATAAAAGCGTATGTTCCTCTCTCATAATAATTTTCAGTAGTCCCATGAATGAATTCAACAATATAGCTATTACATAAAGCATTCTCTTCATGATCCATAAGCATAGAAAATTTATCACTCTCCACATAAGCAATTTTATTATCATCAATAATTATGGGAGCAAACTCAACAAAATAACTCTCATGTGATTGGAAATTAAAATCATGATGAAAAGTTCCATGTTTATAATTATTCAATATAGCATACATGTCATCACCATAATCATCATGTATAGGAACTTCTATGTCATAATCAATTGCATCCTCCTCCAAAATAGTGGATTCATCATTAAATAAAGTCACGACCTCTCCAAATCCACACTCATCAATATAATCATCATAAATAGGAGGCATGCAATCATCATAATAAATTTTCTCATCAAAACTTGGGGGACTAAAAATATCATCTTCATCAAACATAGCATCCCCTAGCTTATGGCTTTGCATATCATTAGCATCATGGATATTCAAAGAGTTCATACCAACAACATTGCAATCATGTTCATCATTCAAATATTTTGTGCCAAACATTTCATTAACTTCTTCTTCTAACAATTGATCCCAATTTTCCGATCCATCATTTTCAAGAAACATATTATAAAGATGATCAATAATATGATGCAACCTCAATTCCATTTTTTGTAATTTTCTTTTATAAACCATACTAGTGATAAAACAAGAAACTAAAAGATTCAATTTCAAGATCTAAAGATATACCTTCAAGCACTCACCTCCTCGGCAACGGCGCCAGAAAAGAGCTTGATGTCTACTGCACAACTTTATTCTTGTAGACTCGTGTTGGGCCTCCAAGCGCAGAGTTTTGTACGACAGTAGCAATTTTCCCTGAAGTGGATGACCTAAGGTTTATCAATCCGTGGGAGGTGTAGGATGAAGATGGTCTCTCTCAAACGACCCTGCAACCAAATACAAGAAATCTCTTGTGTCCCCAACACACCCAATACAATGGCAAATTGTATAGGTGCACTAGTTCGGTGAAGAGATGGTGATAAAAGTGTAATATTGATGGTAGAAATATATTTTTATAATCTGAATAAATAAAAATAGCAAGGTACCAATTAGTAAACAGACACAGAAACGGTATTGCAATGCTTGAAAATGAGGCCTAGGGTCCGTACTTTCACTAGTGCAACCTCTCAACAATGCTAACATAGTTGGATCATATGATTATCCCTCAAAGTGCAACAAAGAATCAGTCCCGAGTTCCTATTAGCAGAGAACAAAAGATAGAAATTGTTTGTAGGGTACGAGACCACCTTTAAAGCTATTCTTTCCGCTCGATCTATTCAAGAGTTCGTACTAAAATAACGCAAAGCTATTTTTTCCGTTCGATCTATCCTAGAGTTCGTACTAGAATAACACCAAAGCATATTCATATTCATAATACTCAATCCACACAAAGAACTACAAGGAGACCCCAAAGTTTTTATTAAAGAAAAGATAATAAAAACATGCATCAACTCCTATGCATAGATTACCCCAATATCACCGCGGGAATCCGCGAGTTGAATGCCATAACATATATCAAGTGAATCAATATGATACCCCAATTGTCACCTCAAGTATTCATACTGCAAGACATATATCATGTGTTCTCATCTCTTAATATTAATTCCGACACGACAAAACTTCAAAGGGTAGAGACTCAATTCATCACAACAAGTGTATAGAGGGGAGAAACATGATATGATCCGACTATATTAACAAAGCCCAAGATATAGATCACGAGAGAGAGAGAGAGAGAGAGATTAAACACATAGCTACTGGTACAAACCCTCAACCTCGAGGGTGGACTACTCCCTTCTCATCGTGGTGGCCGCCGGGATGATGTAGATGGCCACCGGAGATGATTCCCCCCTCCGACAGAGTGCCAAAACGGGGTCTAGATTGGTTTTCGTGGATACAGAGACCTTGTAGCAGCGGAACTTCTGATCTAGGGTAATCCCGATGGGTTTTGGAATATTTGGGAATTTATAGTGCAAAGAGGGGGTGCGGGAGGCCCCCGACGTGGGCACAACCCACCTGGGTGTAGCGACCAGACCTCAAACAGTATAGTCTCTCTGCATCACTGTCATCCCTGGATCGGTAATGCTAACATGCACAGTACTCAGGGATTTATAACAGAGTTGCAATCACACACTTATTACATCAAAATGTCTCAAAAGAGAACTTATTACAAATAATATGGCTTAAGGCCATCTAAATAAGCTAACAACGGAAGGCTTGGAAGATAAAGTGAGTCCATCAACTCCAACGGCATAGCCGAGTGAACGACAACGACCTATGGCACCTTACTCGTCGTCTGAAAAGTCTGCAACATGGTATGTTACAGACCAAAACGGGTCAGCACATGGAATATGCTGGCAATGTAACACATAGAGTAATGAACAAAATAAATGCTATCACTACATGCATATATGGTTGGTGGAAAGCTCTATGGTTACAGTTTTGCATAAAGCCAATTTTCCCCTATAACAAAGGAATAAATTTTATTTAACTATCATGGTGGTTGTTAAACATTGAGAAGGTTCCTTCAACTCAATCCCAATTAAGCATCATCAGTTACCCAACAAAATTTACTTAGAGTGATGAGATCAACATGATAATCCAAGATCCAGATACTCAAGATGTCCATAACCGGGGACACGGCTAACCATGATTAGTTTGTACACTCTACAGAGGTTTGCGCACTTTTCCCCACAAGACTCGATCTCCTCCGTTGAATTTCTCGCACTACATGGTGTTTGAGAAACGGATGACCGAGTCACAGTCTTTTAGAAGCATTAACTCTCTTCTCCGGGTAGACAGTACCACCTACACCCCCTACATATGCTAGTCTACCTCTTCAAGAGCTCACGCAACATACTTAACTATGCCAGAGCCCATAATGGCTTGTGACTGCACACGGAAGTTTCTAGCATGAATAATCTTATGATCCCTTTGAGCCTGGGTGGCGAACCATAGGATGATCACACGGGTACTCCGGGATATCCTAGGACAGCATTGGATTCTCCAGGTGCCTCAACCAATCCACCTAGATGTGTATTTAAGTAGCCACCTTAACTTAACCATTAATTAACAATACTCACATCTGTCACGGATACACTCACCCAATCCACGTCTACGAGCATAGCATATCAATCCTAAGCATAACGCAGAAGTAACTCCCAAAGGTTCGTTAATAAAAGAGCAATAGGTTTTGCATATCTCTGGCGAGGTCCGGCGGGGCAGGGCGTGGGCGGCGGCGGCTCCGGGCGGCGCGGGAGGCGGCGAGTGGTGCGGCGGTGGCGTGTGGTGCGGCGGCGGCGTAGAACGGCTGCGGCGGCGCGGCATGCGGCGCGGCGGCTGCAGCGGTGCGCGGTTACTGCTGCTGCTGCTTGCAGGGCAGGGCGTGGTGGCGATGTGGGGCGGCGGCGGCTGTATTTAGGGAGGGGAGGGGGCGGCTGCGGCTTGTAGTGGGGGCCACGACCGCGGGGAGGAGTCGGACTCCGGTGAGTCCGGCTCGGGCACGCCCGGCAAAGGCGGCGGCGCAGGTGGGCCGGCTGGGCCGCTGGCCCAGTTCGGTCCGCGAGACTTTTTTTAAAATAAATTCTGCCAAAGAGAAAAAAAATCCTAGTAAAATATAAGAAATTCCTAAAAATGGCAAAAACAATTTTCACCGTCTAAATAGAATATTTAGAACAAACTGAACATTTTCTGGCCTAAAAATGCAATTTTGAAAACATGCATATTTTTCTAATTCAAATAAAATAGCAATAAACATCCAATAAAATAAAATTTGATTTTAATATTTTTTCTCCAATATTTCTTTTATTTTGGAGAAGTCATATTATCTCCTCCCTTTTATTTTTGATATTGGAAATATTTTCGGAGAGAAATAATTAAAACCAAAATGATCCTCTTTTCAATATTTGAGAAAATTCAAATATGAAAATAATGAAATCCCCAACTCTCTCTGTGGGTCCTTGAGTTGCTTAGAATTTCTAGGATTAACCAAAATGCAATAAAATATGATATGCATATGATGACCTATGTATAACATCCCAAATTGAAAATTTGGGATGTTACACTGGGCGCGCTAGGGGGCCTGGCGCACCCTGGTGGGTTGTACCCCCTCGGGGCACCCCCAGGTGCAGTAGTGTCCCATTGGGTTCCTTTTCATCCATAAAAAATCTCTGTGGAGTTTAGTTGCGTTTGACTCCGTTTGGTATTGATTTACTGCGATGTAAAAAACAAGCAAAAAAACAGCAACTGGCACTGGGCACTGGGTCAATAGGTTAGTCCCAAAAACTGATATAAAGTTTCTATGAAATGATTGTAAAACACCTAAGAATGATGAAATAATAGTATGAATACTTCATAAATTATTGATACGTTAGAGACGTATCAGCATCCCGAAGCTTAATTTCCTCTCGTCCTCGAGTATGTAAATGATAAAAGAAGTAATTTATGAAGTGTGAATGCTTGCAAAGTGCATAAGTTTGATCAATGATAATTTCAATCACTTTTCCTAGCATCATAACACCAATTGTTTGTTACAAAACTTCTCATGTTATAGTAGCACCCAATTCACATGTTAAGGTTCAAACAATGAACTCTCTTGAAACTCAACAACCTATGTTCTTAGTCACCAAGCAATTGCAATTCAACTTATTCAACAGAGTTTAAGTAAGAGCTCCACATACTCAACCATCATATAGTCTTCTATGATATCTAACAATCACCGCATACACATGAGCAAAATGTTTTGACCGGACACACAGAAAGATAGGGGCTTATTGTTTTACCTCCCAACGTATTCACCTCAAGGGTGATGTAAACAATAATAACTCATGCTGCCCATATTCAACTGGACATATGTGCCTAGATCTTTCCTCGCCACATGATCCTTGCCAAAAGAGAAAAATAAAAAGGAATAGAGAGAAAAACTTTGACTCTTGCATGAAAGTAAATACATAAAAGTAAAAGATAGGCCCTTCGCAGAGGGAAGTAGGGATTTGTAAAGGTGCCAGAGCTCAAAGCGAAAATTGAGAGATAAAAACATTTTGAGAGGTATACCTTTCCCACCAACGAAAACGACTTAGAGCTCCCAACACTTTCGATGCTAGACATATCATAGGCGGTTCCCAAACAGATATGAAAGTTTATTCCTTTTTCCACCATACTTTCACGTTCCATGGCTAGCCGTATCCACGGGTGCCCTCCATACCAACACACTACAAAAAAAGACACTTCTGTGATGATACGTGTTTGTCACAGTAGGTCACGTTTTCTGTCATGCATGTACATCCAAGATGATTTTATGACAGAATGAAGATAGTCATACCTGTGCTGTCGTAGAAGTGTTCCATGACATTACCAAAATTATCATCATGGAAGTGTTCACTTCCATGATGTTAAATGCCGCGTGATGGAAGTGCTTTCGTCAATGGTGAACGACACATGGCATCCACCGTAACGTGTCACCGTTAAGCTATCGGGTCCGGTTTTCGATCAGATAACCCGCTAACAGCCGTGACCAATGATGATTTTCCACGTGTAAAATTCTCATTGGATGACGGAACCACGTGTTAGCTCCGCGTTGGCACAGGTGTCACTCATCCAATGGGCGAGACGCACCTATGATATGTTGACACGTGGACCAGCCCAAAAGTGGCCCATAAAGATTAAATGGGCTGGCCCAACTAAAGGCCCATGAGATTTCGCCGAACATAATGGGCCGGCCCAACTTAAGGCCCATGAGACTTTGCCAACCATGATGGGCCGGCCCAGCTAAAGGCCCACGAGATTTCACCGACCATAATGGGTCGGCCCAGCTAAAGGCCCATAAGATTTTGAGGACACTAATGGGCCGGCCCGTTAACAGGCTGCCATGTTTTGGGCCAAATGCCGGCCCATAATTGATTTGGTCCATTAACAGCCTGCCACGTTCCGGGCCGAATAAAATACATATGAGATCCGGCCCGTTAAAAGCCTACCATGTTCTGGGACAAATTACAGCCCAGATCAGATCCGGCCCTTTAAGAGGCTTTGGGCTAAATTATGGCCCATATCAGATTCGGCCCGTCAACTGGACGGTATGCTTTTGGGACTACTTGCTAAAGGCCCATTTAGTAATTCGGCCTGATATTAGTTTCGGTATGTTAAAGGCATGTTTAACATTTCGGCCCTATATTTATTTCGGCACGTTAAAAGCCCGTCATATAGTTGGGCCTAACTACGGCCCGGTTTGCATCCGGCCTGCTCACAATCGATAATCTGATTGGGCCAAACAAGGAACGAGACAATTTTGGCCTGTTAACGGCCCGTGATGTGATTGGCACAATCATGGGCCGGGGTCTATTTCGGCCTACTGCCGGCCCGTGAGCTATTCGGCACGTTTCAGGCCCTACCTACTTTTCAGCTTCCTAAAAGCCCATTAAGTTTTCTTGCGAAAATAAGGCCGGCGGTTTACTCGGCCAATTAGAGGCCCAAATCTACTAGTGGGCCAATTTCAATTTAGGCCTGTTAACGGACCAATTATGTAGTGATTTGCATGATGGCCTGATTATGTACCATAATTTTACGGTTTGGCCGGTTTACTGCGAAGACAGGATATATATACAGTAAAATATCTGCAGCATCGTGAATAAAAAAACATAGACTATACAATAAAGAAATTACAGCATATTATATCCACTGGGCATCAAAGTTCATCACTATGATAATAAAGCACAAGCAGACAGCAGATTACATACACTGTGCATTAAAGATCGCCACCAGTGCGAATAAACACGCCGACAAAATAATATACAAAACCGACAGCACTTCAATAGAGTTCAAGAAAGGTTAGCCCTGCTCAGGAGCTGCAGCGCAAGCAGCTGAGCAAGCTAATGAAATTGCGCTTGTTCGACATTTATATCCTCCTCACTCTGAAAGATAAACAAGCAGATAGATGACGGGTTTTGCACATATAAGTATCAGCGCTGACAATTCATCACATTTCTTACTAACGAATAAAGTGACACGGTTTAAAATAACATTAACACAATATGGTATTGTTCAGGTTAAGACATGGCAGGAAATGACATTGTGAAGGAGTTGGCAGCTACACGACACCACTGGATTACAGATCAAGAACTCATAAGTATCAATGGTTAGTGTGATGTCAATTTATCCCATTTCAGATTGGCAAATAAAGAGACGGTTTAAATAATAGTAGAATGATATGACGTCGTTCATAGTTAAGACATTGCAGAATATGACATTGTGCGGTAGTGGGCAGGTTCACCACACCACTCGATTACGGATCAAGAATAGAAGCATACATGCAGTGCAAAAGAAGATCACTTGCTCTGTATAGTTTAATTTACATGGTATGAAGAAGGAACTTGGTTCTACAACTGAAAACTTAAATTGAGAAGGACAAACTTTTGTTTATGAACTACATAATAAACTTTAAGCATGCAATTTGATGCAAACACCAAAAATAAACAGTTGTTGCAGTCATTCCTAACCAAATATACACAACAAAGTTTGAAGGCTTGAGAGGGACAACCTTACATTATTGGTGAAGACAGGCTCTATAAGGCCCTTGTCCATGCTGATGGGGGGAGGGGGGCAATTCAAGAAGTTTACCACAGAATCTTCTTCATAAGCATTGCCTTTATTCTACATTTTGTTATGAGTAAATATAGATGTGATAATATAAGAAAAAATGGAGAATGTTTAAGATAAGATGAAGAGTGATGCTACATAACCAAGTAGCTATAATTGTAAGTACAGCGATACAGGCAAAAGGTACAGCCAAGAGCAATGCAGAGCTAAACTTCTTAAGGACCATCGGTGTTATCCAACCTTATGGTAAGAGTAAATATAGATCTGATGCGTAGAAAATGGAGGGCAAAGGAAAATAAGCTGCAGAGTGATGGTACACGAACAACTACATGTCAATATAAGTACACTGATAAAGGACAGCAGGTACTTACAAGAACAATGCAGAGCTAAAAAAAATTATTGGCATTGGATATATTCTACACTATTATAACCATTCATAAAGATCAGATAATTTGGAGCGAACAATTGATAAGCAAGCAATCATGTATACCGCTGTCACATAATGAACCAATTATGAATTCAAGTACAGTGATACAGGACCAAAGGTACTAACAAGAGCAAAGCAGCGGGCATCATATTTGCGATATTCTGTTGTTCTTTTCAAACCGAAATTCTTCTTCAAGTTGATTTCCTGCAAAAAAGATCCATAAGGCACATGTGAAAAAGTAGAAGTTCAAATTGTCATGTGATATCATAGACGGTACCTCATCCTGGGAACGAGACCAGTGCATAACAAGGTTTTTCCATTCAATGTCTTCTAAATTTAGCACAGGAGACTTCACCGGAAATTCGTTTATAGACTTGCCATCAAAGTGTGATTTCCTCAGGTAACACCGATACTGCTGCAATGCTTCCTTGAAAAGTGCAAGCAAGCTTTGCTCATCATGACTATCCGATTAACCCTCGCCTACTTACAACAATGTAATGTAAATCATTGATGTGTTCAATCAGCAGAAAACAAGAAAATAATCACCATGAATAATAGCACTTACACATAAGTGGGACAAGAAGATGTGAAAATGGTGTTTGTCTTCACTATAATCTTCCCATGATGGGAATATATGCACGTAGTCCCTAACAACATTGAAAGCATTGTCTTTAAAACTGGGAATAACTGGAATGGGGTTCCAATCTGCAGGAATTGGCCGTCTCTGTAGTTGGGATAGGTCTTCGGCCGGTGGACTTGTTGTACTTTTTGCTGGAGTGGGATTTTTGTGTGGAACGGCTGGTGCTATGGCAACTGAAATCGGCATACCTTTTGCTGAAGTGCAGGTCCTGTGTGGTGGGGCTAGTGGTGTGGCCAGTGAAGTATGTGTACAGTCTGCTGGAGTCGGTCCTACGTTTTGTGTCACTGGTTGTACAACCAATATAAGTGGGGTGCTGTCTGATTTCTCCGACACCACCATGTTTTTCAAGGACTTTGCTAGTGCTCCTTCAGGTTCGGCAATCACCCTCTTCATTTTTGATGTCTGATGCACAAGAATAGCATTTGAGTGGAAAAACATGGTATGATGACAGATGGAATATGTATTGATAATGGATGGCATGGCATCTTGACATATATGATGAGTAAACTAAGCAGATGGCAGTGCAACAAAGTAGAAGAAATGCAAGCCAACATATGCAAGATACGCGCAATCAATAAAACCATGCCAAATTAGAACAGGCACCTTGATGGGTGAACAGGACAGGCCATCTGCCTTTGACTCCTCGAGGTTAGAATAGTCATTAGGATCATATTCTGAACAAGAATCTACAGGTGGGGAGCGTATGAGTCTCATTGCATCCAGAATGGCACTCAATGCCTTCATGCCGATTTTGTAAGTCGTTGCAGTGCTACACAATATTCTTCTGATGCGCGGATTCTGATATTGACTGTAATTACATATAATATATGAGAACCATGAAAACATAAATAGTAGTGAGATTATCTTTGTAATGCAGAGGATATTCTAATATACGGGCGCCCCTGTAAACCCTTGTGTGCTATCACTGGATTCTGATGAGAGAGCTCATGTGTGCTGCAATATGGTGCGTGCATTAATATAATCAGGCACAAGTACACAAAAAAATAGGTTCCAGAAGTAAGGATAGTTAGCAGATGATAGGTTCATAATATACTATATAGAGAGTTCATTGCCAAACCATGATAACAAGAGCACACAACAACTAGGCAGATCATAGTGTACATAAAAGGGGTACACCATAACCACGATATATAAATCGGGAAAGTGGAACTGGCTAGAAAATACGGTGTTGAATTGCCGCTACTAATTGAAAGCCTATCGATCACGTACAGGCCAGCTCTATCAGCTGTTGACTACAGATGTCCCTGCGCCCCTTCCGGACAAGGAACATACTGTACATACTAAATACAGAATAACAAAAGAGGAACATGTTAAAGAACAGAAGAGGAAGCATATTCTTGAGGTTCCTCTTCATAGCATACAATGTTGGTTGCCCACTCATGATGAATCACAGCACCCAAAAAAATGCAATTCCATGTTGTCTCTCTATATGTGGCCGCATGCATTTGGAAAATCAAGTGGGAGCACTACCTGACCAATAAAATGTGTGTCTGTTAACTAATATCGGTATCATATCACAATTCGTATTTCAAGAAGTAAGTTTTGGCCTTATGATTGGTGTGCTGTTTAGCTTCAAGAGTGGTCTGCTGCTAGTGCTGATGCATAGCAGCTACGCAGATCATAGTGTAGATATAACGGGAAAACCGTAAGCATCAGGAGTAAAATCAGCAAAGTAGAACTTGCTGGAATATATGTGCTAGTATTTCCGGTACGGCTAGAAAGGCTTTGGGTACCAGCTCTCTTCAACTGAAGGTGCGGTACTGTTAATATCAGTGTAACTCTCAAAGGCGACACAGCTCCCCGCATTTCATTGCTAATCTTATAGGATTCAAGTGGGCAAGCCACTACAAATCCTATTCCTATGTTTACAAAATCCTACGAATCAAAGAGGCCCGAAGAGTTCAAAGTGTCCATCACAACCGATCATATAGACCTCTACACTGCAAATGTCCCTGCTCATCTTCACTACAAGGACCATACTATACTACTATCATACTCCCTCCGTTCCAAAATATAAGTCTTTGTAGAGATTTCCACTATGGATCACATACAAATGTATACAGATACATTTTAGAGTGTAGATTCACTCATTTTGCTCCATATGTAGTCCATGGTGGAATCTATACAAAGACTTGTATTTAGGAACACAGAGAGTACTTATTAAAGAAGAACGAAAGAGGAACATGCTAAAGAAGAGCAAGCAGATTTTGGATAATAAAATGTTCGTTGCACAGTGCCCACACATGATGAACCAGAGCGCATTAAGAATGCAACTCCCTGCTGTCTCTCTATATGTGGTGCACATGATTTTGGAAAGTAAAGTAGGAACATTAGCTGACCAGTTAAGCATTATCTGTTTTAGTAATATCAGCATCATATCATATTTGTATTTGAGCAACAAGTTTCGAATTATGCGTGGCACGTTGTTTAGCTTGATGGATTGAGGAGTAGTACTAAGCAGGTACGGTGATGATACTGAATATAAAGGCATGTCTGCATGCAAGTCGCGTGACTTTTGTCATTTGGGTCAGTCGACCATTTCAGGTGGTTGGATGAAGATCCTACGTCTCCTAACCCTTCTTCTTTCTCGTCTCTGATTCTTCCCATACAGAACACTGCACGGGCCGCCTGCCGAACCACCGGCCCCCACCGCTTGTGTTCCTTCGCCACCCCCACCCCCCACCCCCGCCCCCACCCGCGTCGAGTTTTCTTCATTCGGTGAGGCCCCACCACCGCCCCCACAACCACCGTCCCCACCCGAGCCCCTTCCTTCACACCGGCGAACTCCGGCGAGTTCTCAAAAATCGACTGACCCAATTTTGAAATTTAGTCTACTGTCATTTAACTAGTGTGGAATATAAGAGGGGAAAACCATAAGCATTGCGAGTATAGTGTTGAGCGTGCCATGGCGGACCTGAAGGTGCAAACCGGACAAAGGCAACTTTGCAACCAATGTTTGCTTTCAACTAGCAAGTAAGTGATGGACAAGAAATCAGAGTAAAGCAGTGATGATCTATTTTCCTGCTACGATAAATAAGTTAGCAGATATGAAAGAGTACCACCTCTGGTGCGGCGCCGTGTATGCATCTGCTGAGAATTTGATGGTGCTGCGGTAGCGATGGCTGTTGCGGAGCACGGTGGACGAGACGGTCGTAGGAGCGGTGTCGGCAAGGTGGACGATGGCAGGAATGAAGCGAGAGTACGGGATGTAAGGATCTCGGTCCGAAGCCGTGGATGAGAGAGGTCGATCTCTTGTAATGGCCGACGGCGTCGGGGTATCAGATCTGGCATGGTGGAGGAGGATGGCGGTGGATGGGGTGGCGGACGGAGGAGGCTGGGGTGGAGAGGGTGTTTTGGCGCCCACGAAGTACGAATGGGGAAATGGAGGGAGAAAGGAAGGGGGAACCATGTGTTCAGGGCGCGCTTCTCTCAAATGTGAGGAAATTTACAAACTTAGCCCCCGTTTAAAATTTCCTACATCACAGCAATATTAGTCGGTTGGGGATAGGACGGTAATCTCGCATACACTGAATATTTGCCGACGAGAATTTGTTTTTGGCGCCCACCGTGTATGAATCGGGGAGGCAGTCGATTTCGGCCAAGGAGACACTGTGTTTTGGCGCCCACCATGTATGAATCCTGGTGAGAGGTGGTTATGTCACGTTTGAGTGAAATTACAAACCTACCCGTATCGAAACCTATAGAAATCGAGCCAATAGGCTTTGTGTGTCAGGGATAGGTAGTAATTTCCATCTCGTAGATTTTGGTTTCGGACGGTTACTGCGACTTTCCCCGCTTCGTTCAAATTTTTGCAGAGGAAGAGTGCACGTTTACCGTGCCAACTCAATTCGAATCCAGTTTGTATTCTATTCTTGTTCGGGCAGGATCCATTTGCGATTGGAATAAAATTCTATATACATCATTTTTTTATATATACTTTCAAAAGCACAGCAAAGAATTCTGATCCTTTATATGTATATAATATGATTTTTTGTGGGGTATATATAATATGATTTACAAATACAATGATCTCAAAATCATAAGGTTGAGTTCAAAAAAATTAAACCAAATTATGTTCTACTAAAATGTACTCCCTCTGTTCCTAAATATAAGTCTTTGTAGAGATTCCACTAGGTGGATTACAGACGGAACAAAAGGAATGAATCTACACTTAAAATGCATCTATATAAATATGTATGTGGTTCATAGAATCTCTACAAACACTTATATTTAGGAACGGAGGAAGTATGGATCAGTAATATCTACATATTAAATAACATAGATGCGCGTGAATTCATATGAGTATGCATGTTTGATAGATCAATTTTGGTTCGAGTATGAATTACATGTATCATCATCTCGAATTCAAATATTTGAATCCCTTTTATTTTGACTCCTTTCATGCCCATCTCTCTTGCATGCTCCTTCATGTAGCTAACATTCTATTTTCTCCAGCTCACCCGCACGCTCACTTCATGTTTCTCCTATCTTCGCAAACATGGTCTCTCGACGTCTCCCTTGAGAAGTGTCACACTCTCCGTATCAATATACATTACACGGTTTTCATTATCTCTCACGTCTCTACCATTCTCTGGTATCACTAGGTACCTAAGCTTTCTTTTTCACTGCCACACACACAGTCTCACTCGTCTTTCACTTTGTCTTTCTCTCTATGGGGTTCTCTCACACACCCTATATGTCTCGAGACATGACTCATGCCACTAAAATTACTCTTTCCTGCAGAAACAACATTTGTTGCGATCTCCTTTCCGTCTCCATCCCAATTATAAAACTGACACTATTCATTTATTTACCGATCAGACAAACTCCCCCCCGCGCTCTCTCTCTCACACATACATAGCTCCTGGTTCCACTCCCCTTCCCAATTATTGTCTCTCTCTCTCACCCACAAAACATTCGCTTTCGCACCCCCGACTCATATTTCTCTCACATCATTGATTGACTAGCCTCCAGATAGGTTTATACACCCGCACACTCGTGCTTCCACTATCGCGTACATGTCTCTCTCGCGCTCCTTGTATCTATGTAGATTTTTTGTCCCTTCTTGATACACGCCCTCTCGATCGTGAACACACACACTATCGCCTCATTTTAAGCTGATACCTCTCGCACACACACTCTTTGTGTCTTGTCACACATGCACTCCGTCCTCCTCCTCCCTCCCTCTCTCTCACACACACAACACACACACACACATGGGCTTGTTGCAACAACTAGCAAGATGCCCATGCGTTGCACGGAACATCAAGATGCATTTGTATGAGTAGTTTATCTTATGGGAGAAAAGGATGAACGAGGGAAGGTCTTAATTGCAAATATGGAGAGGGGTGTGGGTATCTTTTTGCAAAATTGGCATAGTTTCCTTCCTATCCGTCAGATATAAATCGGACGGCCTATATTGCAAGATGGCAGGCACACCATCATCACCAACTCTGTTTTTATCTCTACTCTTATAAGAAGCATAGTCGGTGATGATGGTGTGCCTACCATCCTGCAATATAGGCCGTCCAATCTATATCTAACGGACAGGAAGGAAACTATGGCAATTTACCCGCACTCCTCTCCACATTTGCAGATAAGGCCTTCCCTCATTCATCCTTTTCTCCCACAAGATCTTGATGTTCCATGCAACGCATGGGCATCTTGCTAGTAAGAATAGAAATTAGAGATGTACCACTTCTCAAATCTTGAAACCAACAACATTCCTCCCTTATCTCATCAAAACCGCCAAAGGAATATATTTTGAGTGAAACATAAGATATTTTTAGTGATACACGTATTTCAAAACTAGACTCTTTTTTCTATCAAATCGGTGAATATGTATTAATCTACTTTGATCGTGTGGCAACGGATTGGCACATTGCTAGTAGTTATTACTACTGTATAATTTTTTGGACACCAGACAAACGAGGGAGTACATATATGAAGAGAAGAGGTGCACGCACGCAGTCGGTCTCTCGCTGTCTCGCACACATGAGAGTTACGTAAAGGCACCGTTAACAAATAAACCCTAAAACCCTAGGTGCACGATTGCTACATGCGCGGGTACCGGGTACATGGTGGAGCGCACCTTTGTAGGAATAGTCAGCTCGCGTGATAATTTGATCAATAGGAGTTGATGGTCGGGACCACAGGTGAACGACCTGGAGGCGGTGGCTCGCCAGTTGCCACAGATCGAGTAGCCATGTTTAAAATATCATTTTTTAGTGGGGTAAGAGTTCCGATTTTCAAGGGCGCGTTATAAGTACTTAAGTAGTTTTTAGAACAATTGGTATGGAGAGAAAATGGAATTCATAACTACTACTGCCTCCTTGGCGTATGGTTGTATGGGTTTATGTTGCGAGATGTTGAACCTGGTAGTTCTAGGGCAAATACTATGGTTTAGATGTTGGTTTTCAGTAATGAAAATCGGAAGGGGGAAACCCTTCTTTGATAAAAAAAACTACTACCTCCGTCCTGGTTTACTAGTCCCCATCGTATTTTTGGTCAAAGTTTGTCCACGAATTTTACTTGTAAAATGTGAATGGAAAACAAGATTTTGTTATACCCAAAAAAAAGGACTGGAGGGAGTGATTGCTCTGACACAGACGCGACCTCTCATAGCGCAGGCATTGAACCGGTGCGCCGTCCAAGAGAGCCCCAATTGCTGCAGGCCTGGCTTAACACGCCTCATCGCCGCATGCAACCGGCTTCAGACTGCCCCGCCTGCCTCCATTGAATCCGCGCGTGTGCTGGCAACACGTCCTTCCGTGAGCCGGCCGACATTTTAGAACACAAAAATGGTCAAAATATAATTAGTTACGCATGGTCTTGACTTGTTGTGCTCGCACGGGTAGCAGGAACTAGAGGTTTTTCTATATTTATAACTCTCCTTGCATTTTTTTTGGCTTTGAAGTGAATCATGGTTGTGGACATTATCTATGAACGTGCAGATATATGTGAACCTGAGTTTGATGTGGAAGTTGAACTTGGAATGTTGGGCTTGCGCGTGAACTATACCATGTCCAATGCTTCATCTGTTATTGTTTGGAAAGTAATTGCTGTTATTACATGACCCTAAAAAATTATTTTGTGCCACATCAGTAGATGCACGGACATCACAACAAGTATGCTGACTGGATAAACCTTTGAACCTAGCTATTATGAAGGAAAATTTGTATTGACAACAGTTTTAGATAGCAGGAGACGCCTAGCCTGATCTGCCTCTGCTAGCTTCTTTCTGGCTTCTTCCATCTCTTCTTTGGCTTGGGTGAAGAGAGCATCTGATTGCTCTTTTCGCTTCTTCAGGAACTCAGCTACATTCTCAAGGGCTGCTGCACACTTTCTTTCAGCCTTTACTAGAGCCATGAGGACACGAACAATTGACGACTCCACCTGGCTTGTGTGTAATCCAGCATCATCTTGGAATTTGCACCTTGTGTCTAATCCAGCATCATTAGGGAACTGGCCCCTTATGTGTAATCCAACCTCATTTTGGAAACATGATCTCGAGGTTGACCATACTTCCCTCCTCGTAGGAACTGCATCCTGACATGAAGTTGCTTCTTTTTTAGATCAATACTCAAAGCAACCCAGATCCATTTAGTAGCAGCCAGATAAACAGGACTCGGAGAAGTGAATTCAAAAGGAAAAATATAAAAACAGACTACAAGGTGAGAACACCCACTTCCTACATCAAGCTAAAAGTGAAAGCAC
Source organism: Aegilops tauschii subsp. strangulata (assembly GCF_002575655.3). Classification (NCBI taxonomy): domain Eukaryota; kingdom Viridiplantae; phylum Streptophyta; class Magnoliopsida; order Poales; family Poaceae; genus Aegilops; species Aegilops tauschii. The sequence goes on along the minus strand of NW_027332455.1, from coordinate 691,977 downwards.
TAGGATGATTAAGACTCTTCTTATTACACATGAAGAACACGAGGCTAAGAGAAACAGAAACTACAACATATACACATCGAAGAACACGAGGCTAAACGAAAGTAATTGAAAGGGTGTTACTTACCAAAGCTCGTTTTACAGGTTCGGTGCAGCTCCTCTTTAATTTGCCACGCTCCTTGAAGATGTCCCCAATATCCCGTTTTTGGTCTTCATTGCTCCTCTGCATGTTCACACTCGTGGTGTTAAAATCTCAACATGGCAAGAAAAATATACTAGTAATACTCCCGCATCTTGTGGGCAACATTAAAGCACTCATCTGCCATGTTAGAGCATCTCCAACAGATGCGCAACGCGCGGTGCTTTAAAAAAAGCGTTTACAGTGTTGAGATCGAGAAGTAGAGATAGAGAGTAGAGATAGAGAGTAGAGACTAGAGAGTAGAGACATAGATAGTTCTCAGCATAGATATAGCATAGATAGATAAAAAAATAGATAGTTCAACTACTCCTCGTCGTCCGACTCCTCCTCGGTGATGTCCTCCTCCGACGTCTCAATGTAGGCGTGAAGATACTGATCATCGTCGGATTCCCAGGGCGACGCTGCTCCTAGCCTCATGTTGAATTGAGCGTCCTCTTTTCGCGTACGCTTGTCCTCACGATAGGCGGCTCGCTCCGCCCTCCTCTTCTCCCTCTCTGCCCTCCTTTGCGCGTAGAACTCACGCTCGTGGATGATGTCCTGCGGGAAGTGTTGGCGCCACAGCGCCATGGCTTCCTCGTCCATCTCGGCGATGCGAAGACGATGCTCCCGCCTCCGGTTGTCGCGACGATCCTCGTCGATGATAAGCCGCGGAGAGGCACGAGCTCTTGCGCCCACTCTCGTATTGGCACGTTGGGGAAGTTAAATGTTCTATGAGGCCACCGGAGGCGCCACGCCGCCGCGTCGTATGCATGGACGGCCTTGTTCGCGGTGTCGAAATTACCGAGGCCTAGGCGCATCCCGTGGAACCGGATCTCGGTGGAGAATCCGCCAGAGGGGCACACGGACGCCGCGGTATCCCCAAGTTTCCTGGCGACGCAGTGGCATGGTGGCGCGGCGGCGGCGAGGTAAGAAAGAGCGGGGAGAGAGCGGTGGCGAGGCGCAGAGCGGGGAGAGAGCGGTGGCAATGCATAGAGCGTTGGGAGGGTGTTGGATTTTATAAAGCGCACCGGACGCCGCGCGCCAAAACTAGCGTGCGCCCGGCCGCTTCTTCCCCCGCGCGCGCGATCCTTTCTCGACGTCCCTGCTATCTCTACTCTCTTATCTACTGTTATATTTATTTTATATTTAATATTTATCTCTACTCTCTTCTCTACTTTTATATTTATTTTATATTTAATATTTATCTCTAGTACTCTACTCTCTACTCTTTTTTTCTACTTTCTTTTCTTTTCTCTACTCTTATAGAAAACCAAGATGGTGATGATGGTGTGCCTGCATCCTGCAATATAGAATGTCTGGTCTATATCTGATGCATAGAAAGCAAACTATGACAATTTTGCAAAGAGATACCCGCACCCCTCTCCACATTTGCAGATAAGGACTTCCCTCGTTCATCTTCGTCTCCCACGAGATAAACAACTCGTATAAATGCATCATGATGTTCCATGAAACTCATGGGCCTCTTGCTAGTTTTTTTTAAAACAGACTTGGTGGTGATGGTGTGCCTGCCATCCTGCAATATAGGTCGTCTGATTTATGTCCAACAGATAGGAAGGAAACTATGGCAATTTTGCAGAAAGATACCCACACCCCTCTTCAGATTTGCAAATAAGGCCTTCCCTAATTCATCCTTTTCTCCTACAAGATAAACTACTCATACAAATGCCTCTTGATGTTCCGTGCAACGCATGGGCATCTTGCTAGTTCTAAAAAACTTTCCTTCATTTGCCACACTACTAGTGCAGATGAAGAACCTACCCAAGCACAGCGAGATACAGGAGCGACGCACAATTACAAGCTGATATTTTGTTGGACAATGGAGGCTATAACCAATTACTTTTACAAGAACAATAGCAACCAGGAAATTTGAAGGGTAGGTATGAACAAAATTGGAACTGCACATGTACTGCTAAGTGATTCAATACGCACATTACCAATCGAGGAGGAGAACGATGGTCGCGGCGGCCGCTGTGCATCATGGTTAGCAATGGGAGTTAGTTCATTGTCCCTTGGCGTCGGCTTCCGGGAAGCAGATCTGAGACCATGGAAGACGGTGCCGAGGAAGAGCCTCCGTGTACGACAACGACGGTGGACCGGCTCCAGTGCGGCGTACGAGGTCGTCGATGAGGCAGATGCGCTGCGGTGGACGAGTGCGCCGATGGAGAAGGGAGGAGCATGAAGGCTGCGGTGCCGTGGAGAAGTCTATTTTGTGTGGGGATAGAAAATGGGGAGTATGCAGGTGTACTACTCTGGGTGCCGGGGTGGGGTTGGCTGGGTAGGGTGAACCTGAAGTTATGAAAATAGGCCCCTACCAAGCGTAATCCGTAGACCTATTCCGAAGGTTATGATGGTAACTTCGCACTGCTCGAATCAGGGTCGCAGGAGATTTTCCCCCCGACCTCAAAATTTTGTGACACTGAACTCCCCGTGTGGCATGTTGGGTGATTGGGCTACGCAACTAGCGAGTAGTACTAGTAATTACTAGTACTCCCTCCGATTTTATTAACTCTGCATATTAGGTTTGACCGAAGTCAAACTTCCTAAAGTTTGACCAAGTCTATAGAAAAACATAAACATTTACCATAACAAATATGTATGATGTGAAAGTACATTCAATAATGAATCTAATGGTATTTATTTGTTATTGTATATGTTAATATTTTGTTAAACTTTCTGAGAGTTTACAAAACTTGACTTTGACCAATGCTAATCCGCAGACTTAAATAGAAACAGAGGGAGTACTCATTTGTTTTCTTAGTTTGTAGTCAATTAATCATTTGTTGTAATTGTGAAATAAATATATTAGGCTGCTGACTTCAAATGTAATGGTCTATACAATTCAATAGTTACAATCATTGTTGAATTCCAAGATGTATACCAGGTCTATAGTACTTCACAATATGCTCAAACTCACATAATCCCAATCAAATGAGAATATAAATGCATTTCATTGTTATTACTTTGTAGGATGCAAAAACACAACCATAACTCTACATCATCCATTATAAAAGCAACATTTTGAACACATCCCGTTGTGTGAATGAAAAGTGTGTAGAGAGAGCTTGCGAAGATGGAGCAGATAGGGCGGTAAAGATTGTGTGTATGTGGACAAGACAGTACGAGAAAAACATAACGAGAGAGAGAGAGAAAGAGAGAGGAAGAAGTTAGGTATGTGAGATAGATGGAGACATGTAATATACATGAGATGTGTGTGCATCCGGATTCTGTAGATGTGGAAGAAGAAGAGACAACATGTTTGATGAGAGAACTGGAAAAACATGGATGAGAGGGGAAGGATCTCGTGGGTTGAGGGATTGATAATTTTGTGCGAGAGAGAGAGAGGGATTGGTAATTTTGTGCGGGAGAGAGGGGGGGAGTCTCTAGTGCAGTGTGGTCGCCGTCTTCGATCTCCTCGATGCCCTCTTTGAAGGTTGAGGTGTTGTGCATGCTAGGGTGCAGAGAAGCACAAGCGAGAGTGGTTTCCATATAGCCTTGGATGGGGATGAATTGTGTGCTCGGGGGAGGGGGAGTGTGTGTGCGGGGTGTGTGTGTGTGTGTGTTTGTGTGTCAGGTACTGAGAGAAATCAAACCTATGGAGAGAAATGTGTGTGTATGTGACGGAAAGCTACATGCTAAATAGAATTTTCACGAAGAGATTGTGCGTGCGAGATAGAGAGTGATGTGCGGGCCTTGAGGTGGGCAGGGGTCGGGTGAGGGTGTCAAAATGTGTGCGTTGATGCATGTGTTACATGCGATCGTGCGAGGGACGAACAAATCGAGAGAGATGGTTGTTGTGTTACGGATGCTCCTCTCTCTCTCACACACACACAAGTACAAATAGAAGACCGTTCTCTCATGTATACACAACATATCGGCATCTGTCTATGTCTCACTCATGCATGATCATTTGCACATTCACACCTCTTTATGTCTCTATCACACGCACTGTTGGGGAATGCAGTATTTCAAAAAAATTACGCACGATCACGCAAGATCTATCTATCTGATGCATAGCAACGAGCGGGAGAGTGTGTCCACGTACCATCGTAGACCGAAAGAGGAAGCATTAAGTAACGCGGTTGATGTAGTCAAACGTCTTCGCGATCCAACCGACCAAGTACCGAACGCACGGCACCTCCGCGATTTGCACACGTTTAGTTCGGTGAAGTCCCTCGAACTCTTTATCCAGCTGAGGCCCAGGGAGAGTTTCGTCAGCACGACGGCGTGATGACGGTGATGATGAAGTTACCGATGCAGGGCTTCGCCTAAGCACTACAACGATATGACCGAGCTGGAAATATGTGGAGGGGAGCACCGCACACGGATAAACAATCAACTTGTGTGTCTATGGGGTGCCCCCTCCCCCATATATAAAGGAGTGGAGGAGGGGGAGGGCCGGCCTCATGGGGTGCGCCCAAGGGGGGGATTCCTACTCCTAGTAGGAGTAGGTTTCCCCCTTCCCTAGTTGGAGTAGGAGAAGAAGGAAGAGGGAGAGGGAGAGAAGGAAAGGGGGACCGCCCCTCCCGCCCCCCCAATTCTGATTGGGCTTGGGGGCGCATGCCTCCCACTCGGCCTCCTCCTCCTCTCTTCCACCATGGCCCATTAAGGCCCAATAACTCCCTGGGGGGTTCCGGTAACCCCCCGGCACTCTAGAAAATGCCCTAACTCATCTGAAACCTTTCCGTTGTCCAAACATAGCCCTCCAATATATCAATCTTCATGTCTCGACCATTTCGAGACTCCTCGTTATGTCCGTGATCACATCCGGGACTCCGACCAACCTTCAGTACATCAAAACACATAAACTCATAATACCGATCGGCATCAAACGTTAAGCCTGCGGACCCTACGGGTTCGAGAACTATGTAGACATGACCGAGACTCATCTCCGGTCAATAACCAATAGCGGGACCTGGATGCTCATATTGGCTCCCACATATTCTATGAAGATCTTTATCGGTCAAACCGCATAACAACATACGTTGTTCCCTTTGTTATTGGTATGTTACTTGCCCGAGATTCGATCGTCGATATCTCAATACCTAGTTCAATCTCGTTACCGGCAAGTCTCCGTACTCGTTCCGTAATGCATCATCCCGCAACTAACTCATTATTCACATTGCTTGCAAGGCTTATAGTGATGTGCATTACCGAGAGGGCCCAGAGATACCTCTCCGACAATCGGAGTGACAAATCCTAATCTTGATCTATGCCAACTCAACAAACACCAGTGGAGACACCTGTAGAGCATCTTTATAATCACCCAGTTATGTTGTGACGTTTGATAGCACACTAAGTGTTCCTCCGGTATTCGGGAGTTGCATAATCTCATAGTCATAGGAACATGTATAAGTCATGAAGAAAGCAATAGCAACAAACTAAATGATCATCGTGCTAAGCTAACGGATGGGTCTTGTCAATCACATCATTCTCTAATGATGTGATCCCATTAATCAAATGACAACTCATGTCTATGGTTAGGAAACTTAACCATCTTTGATTAACGAGCTAGTCAAGTAGAGGCATACTAGTGACACTCTATCTATCTATGTATTCACACATGTACTAAGTTTCCGGTTAATACAATTCTAGCATGAATAATAAACATTTATCATGATATAAGGAAATATAATTACCAACTTTATTATTGCCTCTACGGCATATTTCCTTCAGTCTCCCACTTGCACTAGAGTAAATAATCTATATTACACAGTAATGATTCTAACACCCATGGAGTCTTGGTGCTGATAATGATTTGCTCGTGAGAGAGGCTTAGTCAACGGGTCTGCAACATTCAAATCCGTATGTATCTTGCAAATCTCTATGTCTCCCTGCTTGACTTGATCGTGGATGGAATTGAAGCGTCTCTTGATGTGCTTGGTTCTCTTGTGAATGGATTCCTTTGCCAAGGCAATTGCACCAGTATTGTCACAAAAGATTTTCATTGGACCCGATACACTAGGTATGACACCTAGATCGGATATGAACTCCTTCATCCAGACTTCTTCATTTGCTGCTTCCAAAGCAGCTATGTACTCCGCTTCACACGTAGATCCCGCCACGACGCTTTGCTTAGAACTGCACCAACTGACAGCTCCACCGTTTAATACAAATATGTATCCGGTTTGTGACTTAGAGTCATCCGGATCAGTGTCAAATCTTGCATCGATGTAACCATTTACAACGAGCTGTTTGTCACCTCCATAAACGAGAAACATATCCTTAGTCCTTTTCAGGTATTTCGGGATGTTCTTGACTGTTGTCCAGGGATCCACTCCTGGATTACTTTGGTACCTCCCTGCTAAACTAATAGCAAGGCACACATCAGGTCTGGTACACAGCATTGCACACATGATAGAACCTATGGTTGAAGAATAGGGAATGACTTTCATTTTGTCTCTATCTTCTGCGGTGGTCGGGCATTGAGTCTGACTCAACTTCACACCTTGTAATACAGGCAAGAACCCTTTCTTTGCTTGATCCAATTGGAACTTCTTCAAAACTTTATCAAAGTATGTGCTTTGTGAAAGTCCAATTAAGCGTCTTGATCTATTTTTATAGATCTTGATGCCCAATATATAAGCAGCTTCACCGAGGTCTTTCATTGAAAAACTCTTGTTCACGCATCCTTTTATGCTATCCAGAAATTCTATATCATTTCCAATCAACAATATGTCATCCACATATAATATTAGAAATGCTACAGAGCTACCACTCACTTTCTTGTAAATATAGGCCTCTCCAAAAGTCTGCATAAAACCATATGCTTTGATCACACTATCAAAACATTTATTCCAACTCCAAGATGCATGGACCAGTCCATAAATGGATCGCTGGAGCTTGCACACTTTGTTAGCATCCTTTGGATCGATAAAACCTTCTGGTTGCATCATATACAACTCTTCTTCCAGAAATCCATTCAGGAATGCAGTTTTTACATCCATTTGCCAAATTTCATAATCATAAAATGCGGCAATTGCTAACATGATTCGGACGGACTTAAGCATCGCTACGGGTGAGAAGGTCTCATCGTAGTCAACTCCTTGAACTTATCAAAAACCTTTCACAACAAGTCGAGCTTTGTAGACAGTAACATTACCGTCAGCGTCAGTCTTCTTCTTGAAGATCCATTTATTCTCTATGGCTTGCCGATCATCGGGCAAGTCAACCAAAGTCCACACTGTGTTCTCATACATGGATCCCATCTCAGATTTCATGGCCTCAAGCCATTTCACGGAATCTGGGCTCATTATCGCTTCCTCATAGTTCGTAGGTTCGTCATGGTCATGTAACATGACATCCAGAACAGGATTACCGTACCACTCTGGTGCGGATATTACTCTGGTTGACCTACGAGGTTCGGTAGTAACTTGATCTGAAGTTACATGATCATCATCATTAGCTTCCTCACTAATTGGTGTAGGAGTCACAGGAACTGATTTCTGTGATAAACTACTTTCCAATAAGGGAGCAGGTACAGTTACCTCATCAAGTTCTACTTTCCTCCCACTCACTTCTTTCGAGAGAAACTCCTTCTCTAGAAAGGATCCATTCCTAGCAACGAATATCTTGCCTTCGGATCTGTGATAGAAGGTGTACCCAACAGTCAATTTTGGGTATCCTATGAAGACACATTTCTCCGATTTGGGTTCGAGCTTATCAGGTTGAAGCTTTTTCACATAAGCATCGCAGCCCCAAACCACAGTTCATAAGGTGTCGTCTCAACGGATTTAGATGGTTCCCTATTTAACATGAATGCAGCCGTCTCTAAACCATAACCCCAAAACGATAGCGGTAAATCAGTAAGAGACATCATAGATTGCACCATATCTAATAAAGTGCGGTTATGACGTTCGGACACACCATTACGCTGTGGTGTTCCGGGTGGCGTGAGTTGCGAAACTATTCCGCATTGTTTCAAATGAAGACCAAACTCGTAACTCAAATATTCTCCTCCATGATCAGATTGCAGAAACTTTATTTTCTTGTTACGATGATTTTCCACTTCACTCTGAAATTCTTTGAACTTTTCAAATGCTTCAGACTTAATGTTTCATCAAGTAGACATACCCAAATCTGCTTAAATCATCTATGAAGGTCAGAAAATAATGATACCCGCCGCGATCCTCAATATTCATCAGACTGCATTCATCAGTATGTATTATTTCCAATAAATCTATTGCTCGCTCCATTGTTCCGGAGAACGGAGTTTTAGTCATCTTGCCCATGAGGCATGGTTCACAAGTACCAAGTGATTCATAATCAAGTGATTCCAAAATTCCATAAGTATGGTGTTTCTTCGTGCGCTTTAAACCAATATGACCCAAACAGCAGTGCCACAAATAAGTTGCACTATCATTATCAACTCTGCATCTTTTGGCTTCAATATTATGAATATGTGTATCACTACTATTGAGATTCAACAAAAATAGACCACTATTCAAGGGTGCATGACCATAAAAGATATTAATCACATAAATAGAGCAACCATTATTCTTAGATTTAAATGAATAACCATCTCGCATCAAACAAGATCCAGATATAATGTTCATGCTTAACGCTGGCACCGAATAACAATTATTCAGGCCTAAAACTAATCACGAAGGTAGATGTAGAGGTAGCGTGCCGACGGAAATCACATCGACTTTGGAACCATTTCCCACGCGCATCGTCACCTCGTCCTTAGCCAATCTTCGCTTAATCTGTAGTCCCTGTTTCGTGTTGCAAATATTAGCAACAGAACCAGTATCAAATACCCAGGTACTACTGCAAGCATTAGTAAGGTACACATCAATAACATGTATATCACATATACCTTTGTTCACTTTGCCATTCTTCTTATCCGCCAAATACTTGGGGCAGTTCCGCTTCCAGTGACCAGTCCCTTTGCAGTAGAAGCACTCAGTCTCAGGCTTAGGTCCAGACTTGGGCTTCTTCACTTGAGCAGCAACTTGCTTGTAGTTCTTCTTGAAGTTCCCCTTATTCCCTTTACCCTTTTTCTTGAAACTGGTGGTCTTGTTGACCATCAACACTTGATGCTCCTTCTTGATTTCTACCTCCGCAGCCTTTTTGCATCGCGAAGAGCTCGGGAATTGTCTTATCCATCCCTTGCATATTATAGTTCATCACGAAGCTTTTGTAGCTTGGTGGCAGTGATTGAAGAACTCTGTCAATGACACTATCAACCGGAAGATTAACTCCCAGCTGAGTCAGGTGATTATGATACCCAGACATTTTGAGTATATGTTCACTGACATAAGTATTCTCCTCCATTTTATAGCTATAGAACTTATTGGAGACTTAATATCTCTCAATCCGGGCATTTGCTTGAAATATTAACTTCAACTCCTGGAACATCTCATATGCTCCATGAAGTTCAAAACATCGTTGAAGTCCCGATTCTAAGCTGTAAAGCATGGCAAACTGAACTATCGAGTAGTCATCAGCTTTGCTCTGCCAGGCGTTCACAACGTTCGGCGTTGCTCCTGCAACGGGTCTTGCACCTAGACGGTGCTTCCAGGACGTAATTCTTCTGTGCAGCAATGAGGATAATCCTCAAGTTATGGACCCAGTCCGTGTAGTTGCTACCATCATCTTTCAACTTACTTTCTCTAGGAACGCATTAAAATTCAAAGGAACAGTAGCACTGGCCATTGATCTACAACAACATAGACATGAAAAATACTATCAAGTACTAAGTTCATGATAAATTGAAGTTCAATTAATCATATTACTTAAGAACTCCCATTTAGATAGACATCCCTCTAATCATCTAAGTGATCACGTGACCCAAATCAACTAAACTATGTCCGATCATCACGTGAGATGGAGTAGTTTCCAATGGTGAACATCACTATGTTGAACATATCTACTATATGATTCACGCTCGACCTTTCGGTCTCATTGTTCCGAGGCCATATCTGCATATGCTAGGCTCGTCAAGTTTAACCCGAGTATTCTGCGTGTGCAAAACTGGCTTGCGCCTGTTGTATGTGAACGTAGAGCTTATCACACCCGATCATCATGTGGTGTCTCGGCACGACAAACTGTCGCAACGGTGCATACTCTGGGAGAACACTTATACCTTGAAATTTAGTGAGAGATCGTCTTATAATGCTATCGCTGAACTAAGCAAAATAAGATGCATAAAGGATAAACATCACATGCAATCAATATAAGTGATATGATATGGCCATCATCATTTTGTGCCTTTGATCTCCATCTCCAAAGCACCGTCATGATCACCATCGTCACCGGCTTGACACCTTGATCTTCATCGAACCATCGTTGTCGTCTCGCCAACTAGTGCTATCATGACTATCACTACCGCTTAGTGATAAAGTAAAGCAATTACATGGCGATTGCATTTCATACAATAAAGCTACAACCATAAGGCTCCTGTCAGTTGCCGATAAATGTTAGAAAACATGATCATCTCATACAACAATTTATATATCATCACGTCTTGACCATATCACATCACAACATACCCTGCAAAACAAGTTAGATGTCCTCTACTTGTTGTTGCCAATTTTACGTGGCTGCTACGGGTTTAGCAAGAACCGTTCTTACCTACGCATCAAAAACCACAACGATTTTTCATCAAGTTTGCTGTTTTAACCTTCAACAAGGACCGGGCATAGTCACACTCGATTCAACTAAAGTTAGAGAAACAGACACCCACTAGCCACCTGTGTGCGAAGCACGGCAGTAGAACCAGTCTCACGAACGCGGTCATGTAATGTCGGTCTAAGCCGCTTCATCCAACAATACCGCCGTATCAAAGTATGACATGCTGGTAAGCAGTATGACTATTATCGCCCACAACTCTTTGTGTTCTACTCGTGCATATCACATCTACGCATAGACCTGGCTCGGATGCCACTGTTGGGGAACGCAGTATTACAAAAAATTTACCTACGATCACGCAAGATCTATCTATGTGATGCATAGCAACGAGCGGGAGAGTGTGTCCATGTACCCTCGTAGACCGAAAGCGGAAGCGTTAAGTAACGGGGTTGATGTAGTTGAAAGTCTTCGCGATCCAACCGATCAAGTACCGAACGCACGACACCTCCGCGATCTGCACACATTAAGCTCGGTGACGTCCCTCGAACTCTTGATCCAGCTGAGGCCGAGGGAGAGTTTCATCAGCACGACGGCGTGATGACGGTGATCATGAAGTTACCGACGCAGGACTTCGCCGAAGAACTACAACGATATGACCGAGCTGGAAATATGTGGAGGGGGGCACCGCATACGGATAAACAATCAACTTGTGTGTCTATGGGGTGCCCCCTCCCCCGTATATAAAGGAGTGGACGAGGGAGAGGGCCGGCCTCATGGGGTGCGCCCATGGGGGGGATTCCTACTCCTAGTAGGAGTAGGTTTCCCCCCTTCCCTAGTTGGAGTAGGAGAAGAAGGAAGAGGGAGAGGGAGAGAAGGAAAGGGGAACCGCCCCTCCCGCCCCCCAATTCTGATTGGGCTTGGGGGCCGCGTGCCTCCCACTTGGCCGCCTCCTCCTCTCTTCCACCATGGCCCATTAAGGCTGATTAACTCCCCGTGGGGTTCCGGTAACCCCCCGGTACTCCGGAAAATGCCCGAACTCATCCGAAACCTGTCCGGTGCCCAAACATAGCCTTCCAATATATCAATCTTCATGTCTCGACCATTTTGAGACTCCTCGTTATGTCCGTGATCACATCCGGGACTCCGACAAACCTTCGGTACATCAAAACACATAAACTCATAATACCGATCGTCATCAAACGTTAAGCCTGCGGACCCTACGGGTTCGAGAACTATGTAGACATGACCGAGAATAATCTCCGGTCAATAACCAATAGCGGAACCTGGATGCTCATATTGGCTCCCACATATTCTACGAAGATCTTTATCGGTCAAACCGCATAACAACATACGTTGTTCCCTTTGTCATCGGTATGTTACTTGCCCGAGATTCGATCGTCGGTATCTCAATACCTAGTTCAATCTCGTTACCGGCAAGTCTCTTTACTCGTTCAGTAATGCATCATCCTACAACTAACTCATTAGTCACATTGCTTGCAAGGCTTATATTGATGTGCATTACCGAGGGGGCCCAGAGATACCTCTCGGACAATCGGAGTGACAAATCCTAATCCTGATCTATGCCAACTCAAAAAACACCATCGGAGACACCTGTAGAGCATCTTTATAATCACCTAGTTACGTTGTGACGTTTGATATCACTCTAAGTGTTCCTCCGGTATTCGGGAGTTGCATAATCTCATAATCATAGGAACATGTATAAGTCATGAAGAAAGCAATAGCAACAAACTAAACGATCATCGTGCTAAGCTAATGGATGGGTATTGTCAATCACATCATTCTCTAATAATGTGATCCCGTTAATCAAATGACACCTCATGTCTATGGTTAGGAAACCTAACCATCTTTGATTAACGAGCTAGTCAAGTAGAGGCATACTAGGGACACTCTGCATGTCTATGTATTCACACATGTACTAAGTTTTCGGTTAATACAATTCTAGCATGAATAATAAACATTTATCATTATATAAGGAAATATAATTAACAACTTTAGTATTGCCTCTAGGGCATATTTCCTTCACGCACACCGTCTCCACATTGCCCTTCTGCCACAACACACATATGGCGTTCTCTCTCAGTCACACACACAAAATAGTATTAAGAAAAACTAGGGCGCACCTAAAACGTCCAAATCCAAAAAAACACAAGCTGGAGCTAAATTCAAATATATGGAAATATTGTAGCGTCAAGAACTTCTCCAGGAAAAAAAGTTGTGTAATATTCGGGGATTGTTTTCACACACACAAAAATGTTCGTTGGGTGTCCTTCGAGCGCGACACGGTGACGCACCGTTCGATCGATCATGTGGCCGCGGTTCACGCACTTGCACAGGATTCCGTATCGTGGCTGTGGTAACTAATATAAGCGCTGCCTCAGTCTAATGTTTACATGTACTAGTATGGTTTTCTTTTAAGTTTGACCAACCCTATATAAAACTAAACTAAGCTCCCATACGCGCACTCATCAATATGCCGCCACCGCCATTGCGCATGCCGGCGCCCGCCTGCTCCGGCCAACCTTTTCTCGCCCATCACCGTCGTGTCGCCGCCATCCCTGTACCGTGAAGCCGAAGGCTCTCCTGCTCAACATCGTCTGCAGTCCCTCCTCGCGATGCCGCCACGCTGCCAAGCACGCGAGCAGCTAGTGGAGCCGTGTCTATGCACGCAGCGTACGAAGAGGAGGACGAGCGCCTGCTCCAGCATCCCGACACGGAGGAACTAGCATGTCATTCTCGTCTCCGCCCATGTAAAGGAGCGTGCATGGTGGCTGTCACGGCAGAAGCCGGTCGCGCCCGCACCGAGCCCGCAAACCGGGTGCAGACGCGGAATCTACCTTCAAGACCTTCAATGCCACGTGGATCCTGCAATCTGAAGGAGCAATTTGGGTCAGTCGACTCTTGTGAGCCGTTGGATTCGACATGGAAGGCTAGAAGGGCTTCTTCAACCTCCAAAATTGATGCATTGTTCATCTTCTCAGCCCGCCACACGCCTAACCGCCTGCCGCCGCCGCCCCGCCCTCCCCTTAACCGCCTGCCACCGCCATGCTCCCACCACCCCCGCCATCCGTTTAACCCCGGGCACGATCCATTTTTTTTGGCGAACTGCATTCCACACCCACCACTCATAAGATATATCATGGGCACCCTGCCACCCTAATATAGATACTGGGGTAGCTTCTCTGTCGTCCTCTTCCTTCGCTCTCTCGAACTTCTTTCACAAATCGACTGACCCAAATTATACTACTAGTACGAACGTATTAAGTACAGTAGGAACACGAAGATACGAGAAGTAGTACCAACTGCAAGAAGAACAGTAGTAAGACATAGTACTAGTACTACTGTACGTACAAAAGAGTTCAAATAACGAGAAAGAACATAAACATAGTTCTGCTGGGGGCTCAGCACAACACACCCCTGAAATAAAACTAAGCAACTAGTCCTTTGACACTGTAGTAGAACCAGCATGAGCGACGACACTGCCACCTTACTCGGAGTCCGAGTCTAGGTCCTCGACTTCGTCCTCGTCCCTCTTCCTCTTCCTCTTCGCTGCCGCTTCTTTGCTTGAATCGAACACTGGGCTCTGCTTCTTCATCCATACCTTTTAGATATTTAAACAAAGGTAGGCATCCATTGCTGCGTACAGGATGTGATCTTCATCTATTGTCTTCGACTCCCATGCATGATGAAACTCGTGGTGAGGTTTCTTCAGTTTAGCGTATGAAAGATCAATCATGGCTGCTGCCAGGGTCAGCATTCAAGGCTGAGAAGAGGACACCAGGCTTTCCTTCTGGAGATCAAAGGGTTGGCCTACAACGAGGCCTATCCGACCCAGGACATCCCTGTCGTTCCTAAAGTCTACAGTAACGAATTTCACTCTTTCGTCCTTGGGGAAGTTCTTAAAATCCTGGCACTCAACGTCGGCATGGCATATGTGGTAGACCAAGCACACATTATGTACGAAAACCTGGATCACGGCGGGCTTCTTCTTCTCAGCCTCCTTTAGAATCTTCTCACTTTCCAGGACTGTGGTGTACTCAACATCTAGCCCAGCGACCCACTCATCCTTTGAGTTTACGAACATGCTTCTGAAGCGAGCAAGGCATTCTTTCACCATCGTGGATCCATGGGTGTAGATGACAATGAACTCATCGCCGGTGATGGCTCTAACCTGGTACTCAGCGGCGACCATGGAGATTTGGGAGGCCATGGATTTTCGAGGAGGGTTAGGAGAAGTTGAACTGGTGTAATGTGAAAGGACGGGGCGACTGGGGGCGAACTATTGTAAGGTAGAAGACGGGGACGAGTAGGGCGTGCGAAAGGCATGGGGTTGTTGGCTTGCCCAGTGGATAAACGGCTGCAAGCCCCCAAAGAGTTCTCGAGTACTATGCGGGACCCACTAGATGTCATGTCTACTAGAGCCATATCGTAGGCCTGACGGTATAGCTTCTGCCTGTTCACACGCCATGCTGGCGCGTGGATGTAACTTCACTTAATTCCCTCAACCATCGCGCCTCCCACGACCTTCACCTCCCTCGCGCGGGTGCGCCCTTTGAGACTTCGACCGGTTACAAATGAGCAATTTTTTTGCCTACTCCGCATGCATGATACTCCCTTTGGTCCTTTTTACTTCCGTCAACCGTTTGCAAAGTGTTTGACCAAATTTATACTAAAAATATCAATATCTACAATAGTGATTATAATGAGAATAAAAACTACGTTTTTATAATGAGTATAAAAATATTGATTTGACATTGTGAATGTTGATGTACATTTTTCTATAAGTTTGGTCAAAGTAGAGGTACATTGACTTCAGACAAAACTTAAATGCACAATGCAGACTAGTTCCTCCAATCCTGGTGCGTGCCATGTCCTATCTAGTCATCACAACAAGGTTAGCTATTAGAGTACAACTACCTCCCTTCTAGTTTAAAGGGCTCGATTCAAAAATTTCATCTACTCTTACCAAGACAGAGGCGGTGGAATAGTTTTTGTAGTGGTTTCTAGAGTCTGGACTCCATCTTCAGGAACCTTCGCCGCCGCCGGCAAGAATGCAAGGAGATGAAACAGAAAGGAAATGAGGCTAGAATGAGTAGTTCCATATTTTATACAGTGGCAGAGGTGGGTAAATATCTGCTATACAGTACCTCCGGTGGCAAGGCCATGTCTCTATGCACACACATCTCAGTCGTTGGTTCCAAGTAGATCGAACGGCTCACATTGTCCAGAGGCAGACATACCATCACCACCAACTGAGATTTTTATAGGAGTGTTCATGCATGCATGTGGTGTAATTAATCATTGGTTTACACAATTTTTTGAGAAAAACGAGAGTACTAATTAAGTATTTTTGCAAACTACGGAATTAATTCCACCATTCATCATCTACCTTGGTTGAAGAGAATTTCAAATTAAGCCCTATGAACCGGAAAGGAGGGAGTACCACATTACCACCACTATGGCCAGCATTAATCATCACATGCAATCATTTAGTGCACCTTGAAATCTGAACGCCTGCTTGACTCTCCTTCTCCCTCCAGCAGTCCCACTACTCCACCCCGTGTGGAATAAATCTGCATGCATGACTCTCCTCCCTCGCACTCATCCAATCCGTTGTGACCAGCAATATTTCCACCCCTTCCCTCACCCATAATTTACTCGAACAAATATGCCCACGTAGCTGCTTCAGTAACTTAACTGTAGGTGCATTGGGTCATTGACATGTGGGCCCAATAGGCATCTGGCCCCCATGTCAGTGATGCAACTAGACCTGCAGTTAAGTCAGTGAAGCTCAGTCCATATATTACGTAGGTGTGCCATTGATCGCTATAAATACTGCGCCTCCCATAGCATTCGGAAGAACGCTCACGTTCATCGCTATCTCCCCCTCCCTCTCACGTCGACCACCATGGCATCCCCCTCCCAAGCCCTAGGCTCCCCTTGCTGCACCGTGCAGACGGTCACGCATCGCCGTTCCATTCCTCGCCGCCACTAGTCGAGGAGGATGCATCGCCATTCCGTTCCTTGCAACCACTAGTCGAGGAGGATGCGTCCTTGTTCCTCTCCTCACCGTGACGCTTCGAGGTGGACTCGTTGGCGTTCCCAATCTCACCAGCACGCGCGTTGGAGGACGCGTTGGCTCCCCGCTACGAGGAGAACGCCGTGCCGCCCGCCGAGCCCCCCCCCCCCACCCTTGAGTAGATTTGGAAAGAAATGGATGTCGCCTTGTGGGAGGCTCCGGCAGAGCGCGCCAAAATAGAGGCGGAGAAGAAGGCCGAGGAAGAGAAGCGCGCCATGGGCAAGATGCCTGGCAGGCCTATGTCGCGTCCGAGAGAGTCAGGCAATTGGCTCTTTGGCAGAAGACTCGTGCGAGGGCCGTGAGGGTGGAAGAGGACGCCTGTGCCAAAGCCTTGAGTGAAGTCGGGCCCAAGCGCCTCATCTACGCTTGGTGGTACGTGGACCGTGTGCATGCTTCCAGTGGGGAGGAGTACCTGTTGGTGCCGGATCACCACACCGGTGATATCGCACTCGCCCGCCGGCAAGCTGCCAATCAGCACCTCGCGAGTTGCGAGGCTGAGGAAGAGGTGTTGTGTCTGCGCACTGGGAAACGACCGCGCACCAGGGCACTCGTGGCACGCTGCAAGCGCTCCTGCGAGCGCCGTGGCTTTTATTTGGAATATAATTTAGTTTCGTAAGGCGATCTCATTATTTTTGGGATGCAAATGATAAATCCCGAACATTCACGAATTATTAGCGTCCTTAATTAAGTATGTAAAAGGAAAGTTTGGAAACCTTGTGTATCCGTACGCATTTTGTAAGTACGTGCATATGTCACATGCACTAACATTTTATCAGTTAAATCTTTGGTCAAAATTTAGCACAAATTACAATGGTGATGAATAAACCAGGACGGAGGTACTAGTAGTAGTTTAGAAGCCCAAATAAATGAGTGAGGCGCCTTAATGTTACTCTCCACTGTGACTAGTCTTATGGGAAAAGCTAGGTAAGAGACGGCTTATTTTTAAGCCGCCAAAAGAACTGGCCCTTGGAGTGATAGCTAGGGATACTAGGAGTAGTAGCTAGGGATCGAGTGTGCGAGATGAACCGGACAAAGTAAATGCAGAGAGATGAAATGCAAAAAAGATAGAGGGATGTGATGGTTGCTTGTCCATTTATTTTACCAGGCCACTTATTACTGGGAGTGGTTGGGTTTTGTGATATGACGGCTTTACTGCCGCGCCACGAGCGGGGTGAGACTCACGTGCAGCGTCGCCCTCTACACTAGTACTACATCAGTCCTGGTTTATTAGTCCCCCATTGAATTTGACTGAATATTTAACTGACAAAATGTTAGTGCACGTTAACAAAAACTATATCGCTCGATTCATATTTGAACATAGTTTTCAATGATATAATTTTAGGTGACATGCATTAGCATTTATTGTACTACATATAATGTTAGTTCAATTTTTGGTCGTACTAATCTATAGTAAGGTGCCCGTGCGTTGCACGGAACAGTGAAATGCATTGATCGGGGAGTTGTCTATTTTGACAAAGGATGTGGGGGGTCATCTCATGTGTAACGGGTATTGATAGGTTTCTTCGGATATTATTTCATCTCTAGCGCTCACAAACATCCGGATGAAATAGATAAAAAAGTATCTTTTGCAAACAAAAGCGTTCAACTACTCAACCTGCATCCAAAACTTGTGAAGAAATAACACTTATTGTGCTTTGCAAGAAATGATCTTTAAGAATTAGTTTTTGAGTATCAATTGATATACATGTTGGCTACATATGACATGGCACTTTTTTATAGTTAACAATTGGCTATAGTATTAAGTATTAACCATGCCCTTATACACCTAGACGGAGGGATTAAATCAGGATGACATGGAAAGGGGCAGAGGAGATGTAAGAAATGGTTCATCATAAGTCTTTCACCAGTACTGTAGTAAAAAATTCATACATGGAAGATTCTAGACTAAACAATAAATGGATACAATTTTATTCATGCGCGATACTCCAATAGAGCAAGATCATGCATGGAAGTCTCCACATGCTTAGACAACGGATTACATTGAGCGAAGACTAATGATCAACATTTAACTTGGTAATACATATGTCCAGGTGAACCTCCTTGGAGTCCCCGTGCACCACGTTGGGGGCCAAATCATACCATGCGTCTTCCATGTCCACATTGGCGGGAAGGTCCCAGCTCGGCACAGTCGTAGTCAGCTTGATGTAGCTAGTGTCATCGCCCACGTACCTCCGAGGGGTACTAACAGTGAGCACGCACCCGTAGATCGGCCTCGTGTCAGTGTCAGCGTCAGCGACGTCGCCACTGAAGCACACTACAGAGACGGGGCGGCAGCCTGCGCGGGCCTCGTCGGTGCCCACGATCAAGAGGAAGACGCTTCCATCCTCCTCCAGGACTAGCAGGCGGTGGTGATCCTCCAGCGGCTCCGACACGGTGAACGGGTAGCACGACTCATACTTGATGTTCTTCGCCGCGGGACAGTAATGATAGACGGACGACTGCGTGAGGTGATGCACAAGGTCCGCCGGCGAGCCCCAAAACGGCATCGGGCACTCATAGCAGTAGACGAAGGACTCCTTGGAGGCATCGACCAGGCCGTCCATCAAACGGGAGTGGCTGTAGGGGACAGTGCGCCAGTTGAATATATGAGCAAGTTACTATGAGATTTAGTCTGAATAAGCACAAAATAAATCATGATGACTATAACAGAGATTAAACTAATCATGTGGACTAGCATAGTAGATGGACAGATCAAATCTAGGACACAGAGTAGAAACATGAATTCTACCACAATTTCAAACAGGAAGGACAGAAACACATACGGTGCAACGGGAGCAGCACCGCTGGCGTTGAGGTTGTCGCCCATGTCGTTGAGGAAGAGGTTGCCGAGGTTGGGGAAGAAATCATCGTCGGTGAAGTCGTCGTTGCCAGTAGTCGCGAGAGTGTGCTCCCCAAATTTCAACAGCGCCTGCTGAATGGAGCGTAGGAGGGAGTGGCTGTAGGGGAGGTTGCGGCGGCCGAATGGAGTGCAGGAGTAGCACACGAAGCAGTAGATGGTGCTCCTCCCTATAGTCTCTATCTCTACTCTTATGTCTATCGCTACTACTCTTCTTTCTTTTTTATAATATACTAGTAGTTGTCAAATCGAATAGTACTGCGCCGCCCGCTGCACGCCTGGCTGAACACGACTCCTCGCCTCCATCAAACCCCTCGTTAAACCCGCATGCAAACCGAGAAACCTACTTCGGCCCGCGGGAGGAAATTTGTCGGTTGCCGTTGGAGAATAATAGAGTCACGTCCAATCCATTTCAGTTAATTGCGTGTATGCTTCTCCCTCTATAAAAAGTTAATTGCATCCTTAATCTTGTATTCTAAGTACTCTGTGGGTTCCAGTGTCAGTATAGTGTACATGACTTGCAGGCTGGCTACAGATTCGTATAGAAAGTTAAAAAGAAACAAATCCATCATTAATCTTGTATTCTAAGTACTCTGTGGGTTCCACTGCCAGTACAGTTGCGAAAGAAGTATATATTAAAAAATAAAAAGATAAAGTTTAGGACAGAATTCGAACTCAGGTCATCGCGCTGCGAGCATCCGACCCGGACCAGTACACCAGGTGTTCCTTGCGGACGATGCAAGAGATAAACCTTTATAACAATGAGCCCGTCCATTGCAATGGATCCATAGTAGAATAATGCATATTCACGAATTTGAAACAAAACAGTTTAGTTTGATATACATATCACTAAAAATATCTTATGTTTCACTCCAAATATATTCTTTGGGCTGTTTTATTGAGGTAAGGGAGGAATGTGGTTGGTTTCAAGATACTAAGGGGTTTTGTGTAAACCGGAGCACAGAAGTGGGAATTGTTGCAAAAGGCCACAACTTACATCACAGCCGTTAGATGCAGATCTAATGGTTAGAAATGGCGGATGGCAAACACACCATCATCACCAAGTGAGACTTTTATCTCTACTCTTATAAAAAAACTGAGTTGGTGATGATGGTTTGCCTGCCATCCTGCAATATAGACCGTCCGATCTATATCAGACGGATAGAAAGCAAACTATGACAATTTTGCAAAAAGATACCCGCACCACTCTCCACATTTGCAGATAAGGACTTCCCTCATTCATCTTTGTCTCCCACGTGATAAACAGCTCATATAAATGCATCTTGATGTTCCATTCAACGCATGGGCCTCTTGCTAGTAGGAGTATATAAGTATAAGTAATATAGGAGTAGGAGTAGAGAAAAAGCCGAGTTGGTGATGATGGCGTTCGAGCTATAACTGACGGATAGAAAGCAAACTATGACAGTTTTGCAAAAGATACCCGTACCTCTCTCCTCATTTACAGATAAGGCCTTGCCTCGTTCATCCGTATCTCCCACAACCTCATTGCCGAGCAATAAAAAAAGGAAGTCTCTGGAACAATCTGGCATGGTGGCCGCTGCCGGCGCTGTCCATCCCCATGCCTCCGCCCAGTCCGACCACCAGTCACGACCACGCCCCACTCCTCCTCACCTTATTTATCATCTTTCTCGAGATAACATTTTTTCGATGAAATGGTTGAGATACCATGTTTCCGATAAAATTCTTGAGATATCATTAGTTTTTACACATGGGATTACTCTTGCATGGGTCTATCACAATAGGTGTTTTGTAAAAAAATGCATCTTGATGTTCCGTGCAATGCATGTGCGTCTTGCTAGTTTTTTTGCATATAATTCCAAACAAAACGTAGACCGGTCTTTGACCATTTTACAACTATGTTAGTATCATTGTTAGTGGTCGTCCATGGATGTTTGGAGTTCTTCTAGCTCTTGGGTAGTTCGTCTTTTGCTTCCTGTTTTCTCGAATAATTTGATGTATCGCGAATGACTTTCGGGCTTGGTTTCCCTTAATGGAAATCGTAAGGGGGGAAACCCTTCTTTGATATAAAAAATCATTGTTAGTGGTCAACCGGTGCAAGTTATAGCCCCGGGTGTTTTAACCTTTTTTACTAACGATATCTGGCAATTGTTCGCCACGAGCTCAATCATGGCGAATCCTACGTAACCGTCATATTTCCATCCGACAGTGGCCTGTTTTTAAACCATAGTATTTGACAAAACCGCCACCCTAACACACGTACTGTAACTGCGTCACGGGCGTTTGCAACAGCCATGTCTGCTCGCGAACGTTTGCTGGGGATTGGAGTTAGCACCAATGGCGGTTCGTAGTCATTCCATGCTCGGGCATTGAAGTTTGCAACTATTTTAGATTAGAATATACTAATCCTCCGGTGCTAGTAGTAGAGCAGAGTCCTGCTCCACTACTACTCTAGTTAAGCAAGTTAGGGCATAGTAGTAGGTACTGTAGGGAGTACCAGTACTGTGATCACTCAAGCAAGTTGCCTGGCATCAATATGACCCTGCGCTGCTGGTACGTGTCTCATAAGTCAAGCAGCATGCTGTAGTCATCAGCACCTGTCCACTTCCCGCAGCACATATTCGCTTCTCCATCCTTGTCCGCAGATAATCGTCCAATCTTCCATCCCCGCTAAGGTGCCTCCCCCCTCTTCTAAAACCCAAGCACTAACAATGGCAGAATCGAGCAGCATCGCCGAAAGAGTGGCTGGAATTCGCTCCCCACAGAGGTAATCAAGCTCATTGTTTCGCGTGTGGACAATCTCAGTACCATGCCGCTCATCGCATGCTCGTCGGGGCTGTACCGTTTACTCAAAGCCCTCAGGCCGGAGCTTTTTAAGCCAGCTCCTTGCTTGCTGATGCTGTCCGATCTTCAGAAACGGCATGTCACGCAGCATAACGATCGTAGGGTGTCGAGCATCAACCCTCTTGACTGCGATCCGATCCCCGTCACCCTCAACTACATTAACGGTATGTACTGGGTCGGCATGAACACGTCTTGAATGGTGCTCGTCGATGGTGGCGGCAGCTGGATGCTCGTGGAGGTCTACACCCGGCGATTGATCCCCTTCCTTCGATTAACACTGCACTGCTTTGGCACCGCGGCCTAGAATATTCAGAATCTTACAGTAGCCAACACGATACCAAGTTTGATTTTCTCAAGGTTGTAATCTGCCAAGCGCCCACAAGATCTGCGAATTATAAAGACTTCAGGCTAATTGCGTTCTTTAACCGTGGTCTCGCCTATCTGACAGGTCACTGCGGTAAGCGGATAAATCTGCACGTCCATCGCAGGATCATACATCCTCCATGGTTCTCTGATGCCATTGAACACAAGGGCTTCATTTACACTGTCGACTCCTTCTATGGCTAGATGTATTGCTGGCCTACTACAGTCATCGCTGCAAATGGTTGTTACAACAGTATGTTACTTTCCTATGATATCATGATGGCCTGCTTATATTACTGTCAACATTTACTGAAAAAATATTCATGCTCATAACATGTAGTTCTTAAGATTGACTACATTAAGAGCCCTTTTTTATTTGACTCCAACTTGATATGATGTTGTAGGCCACCTGGTGTCCCTACCCTTCCTAATCCCAGAACCTTTCAAAGAAAAGCGGCATGGCAGTTGTAGGTGGTTCCTGGCTCGATCAGACGACGGCGAACGATTGATGATCGTTCGCACGTATCGGACGTGTTGTTTCACGGAATACAATCTCAGTCACTGCAAGGTCTTTGAGCAGGATCCTAGCTTCTTTGGGCCTTCAGGAATTTTTAACTGGAGGCTGCTAAGTAGCCTTGGTACATGCTCTCTGTTTCTCAGATTGAATTATTCGATTAACCAGGAGATAGCCGACGGCAAGGATCATGATGGTATCCCGGTTTCGTTCATCAGGCAAAACTGTGTGTACACAGCTTACCATGCGTCTCTGCATGCACCATACCCTGATATGTGCCGCCACGCTCTGCAGCCCAGAGTAAGATAGAGGGTCGCAAGTATCAGACTTCGACCTGCTGGCTGGAGTTTCCCCCGTTAGGCACCCATCTAGTTCAAGCCGTCAGCCAATCTCCACAGCTTAATAAATAGTAACATCTAACTGAGCCAGTTAGTTAGATGCGTACACTTGGTGTAGTAGGATCTTCATTTAGTTTGATGCATACACTTGTTCTTTTTTGGTAGCCCTTTTGTAATGACAGCTGATGTTTGGTTTGGATGAGAGAGCTGCGTCTTTACTCTTCTGGCCTGCTTACTGCTTCTGTTGCACCCCAAGCCCTGGTTACTGCTGCTGCTGTTTTCAATGTACAATTAGTTGTATATTTCGTCTGTTGGTTGAATAAATGTGTTGTTAGAACGACAAACACAATGTTTTGGAAATCGTTGCACGGTCCGATCCTTTAGTGCCCCGTACCGTACGTAGTGCATACTATTTTTCGTAGGAACACATTTTCCACTTGTTGATAACATGCAGCCCACTGATGAAGGCCCGATAGAGGAGCCCATAATTAACTGGAAGGGAGGCTCTCACATGAATCCTGCCCAGGTACATGCTCATGGTCCCCTAAACATAAATAAGTAAATAACTAAATAAATAAACCTAATGCTCATGCACCAGTTCTTTATATTCACGATTTAACAGGAGGATATTAGTTCCTATGATAGTGTCGTTACATTCAGTCAATATAATTCTTAGGCAAAGATAGCGATCAGTCTTCTTTCTCCCACCATTTTCTTCCTGCAACCAGCGGACCCATGCAAATCGTAGTCAACGTCGTAAATAGTTCCGATCCATTTTTATTTTTCAATAAGAATGTCCAACCCAGCCGAGCACATTGGTGACAGCACTTTATCCTCCAACTTGGTGCGCTCATCGTGGCGCCACCGTCCGGCCCTGTCAACATAGTGAATCGGGAGAGGACTGTAGATGTGAGTATAACAGTACGGACCCACCGGGTTCACTCCTGAACACAAGCAAAGCGCCTCTTTTACTACTCAGATGCACCCCTCGTTTTTTACTCTAATCCACCCTGCTGATATCTAGGACCCACATCATTTTCAACGTATAGTCAATTAACGACAGAATTGCACAAATTGTTTTTTGAGGATTTGTTCGGAGGAGCCGACTATAAACTGGGTTGTGCGGTCTCTGTGGCCCGTCTAACAACATGACCAGCCCTATAGTTTTTTCTTTGGGAAAATAAGTAGGCCACTATTTCTTTTTGAAGAATACCAAAGCTAGGCCTATTTGTTTTCTCCGACTTACTGGGCTGCAAATCTTTCAAGACGAGGAGGGATGCATTCCGGCCTGGCCAAAGAGTTTGGCTAGTTTCTGTTAAAAGTAAATGGGAAAATTAGTTTCTTTTTTTGTTTTTTTCTTCACTGATATTTTATATTTCATTTGATTTTAACATGACATAGTACTAATTTATTTTTAAATTTGTTTTAGTATGGCTAATAATTTTTGGATTAAAAATATTTGGTTCCCCAACAAAAAATTGCTAATTTCCAAAATTTCGCACATTTTTAGTTCAATTTTTTAACCCCGGTACTGACCAGAAAATGGGCAGCAATTCTAAAAATGGAAAATCGGCTACAATAAATTCCATATGAATTAGAAAATGAGTAAAATAATAGCAAATGGGTTGTACACGCCACAAATTTCGAGGCCGACTTGTTTACGCAAGGCTTTGTCAGTCAACACACGATTCTAGCAGCTGTGATTGTTGGATGTCCATCCAACGGCCGACGTGCTTCTTCAATCTTTGATCTTCCTGCTCCAGCCGCCTAAACCACGCCGGCGGGAGTGCCTGCTCCCTCCTCTTGTGGCCCGTTGTCATGCCGCGCAGACTTCATCGGCCAACCCTACTCCCTCTACTGGCCTGGCCGCACGCAATTAACTACCTCCTTAATACGCGAAAAAAATGATTCCTCCCACTAACATCTGGGGCGCACCGGTTCGGAGGCTGACTTGTGGGCCTACTAACTTGACGCGTACGCAGGGCTTTGTCAACTTAGTCAACAAACGATTCTAGCAGCAGTGACCGTTGGATTTGAATTGAACGGTCCTACTGTTTCTTCAATGGCTGCTCTTCTTGCACCAGCCGCCCAGACCAGTGCCGGCGAGACTGCCTGCTCCTGCCTCCAGTGGTTGCCTGTGCTGCCGTTGAGGCCTCACCGCCCCCTACTACTCCCACTGTTGGCCAGTCCCTGTGCCGACAGCAGGCTCACACCGCAGTCGAACCAGTAAACCCTCGTACTCTCCGCGTGGGCATCCACTGCCGCGTCTTCCCCGGCTCCGCGTCGTCCCCTTCCTAGGCCTTGCCGTCATCCACCGCCCTGGTGCTCTCGGTGCGCCGTGGTCAACGAACGACATCCATTGGATGTGGACTTTACGTGGAGAGGCTGACACCTGGGTCCACGGCCGCTCACAAGGAAATGCCTCCTTATTACGCGCAAAATAATGATTCCTCCACCTGACATCTGGGACCCACCGGGAGGGCCTCTGTATTTCATGAAAAAAACGTTCCCCCCGCTGACAGGTCAGACCCACCAGCTATATCTTCGCATGCAAGGAAGTGCCTCCTTATTACACAAAAAAAATGAATACTCCCCCTGCTAGCTGGGACCCAGCTTAGTCGGAGGCTGACATGTGGGCCTACTACGTTGACAGGGACGGAGGGCTTTATCAACTTAGTCCATATGAACGATTCTAGCTCCAGTGACTGTACGATGTCCATCCAACGGCCGTACTGCTTCTTCAACCTCTGGTCTTCTTGCTCCAGCCGCCCAAAGCAACACCGGTCGTGCTGCCTGCTCCTGCCTCCCATGACCGGCTATGCTGTCGCGGAGGCCTCACCGCCCCTTACTACTCCCACCGCTGGCCAGGCCCTGTGGTGACGGCAGCCTCACACCGCAGCAGAACCAGTGAACCCTTGTACTCCTCTCCGCGTGGGCATCCACTGCCGCATCGTCCCCGGCTTCGCGTCGTCCCCTTCCTAGGCCTCGCCGTCGTCCACCGCCTTGGTGCTCTCAGCGCGGCATGGTCAATGTGGTCAACGACCGACTTCCATCGGAAGAGTATTGTACGTGGAGAGGCTAACAGCTGGGTCCATGACCGCAGCAAGGAAGTGCCTCCTTATTATTCGGAAAATAATGATTCCTCCACCTGACAGCAGGGACCCACAGGACAGGCCACCGTATTTTGTGAAAAAAAGTGTCCCCCCTGACTGCTAGGACACACCAGCTACATCTTTGCATGCAAGGAAGTGCCTGGCAGTCGGGACCCACCTGGTCGAAGCGTACGTAGCGTTTGTCATTCTGGTCGCGAACGTGTACGTACATACTAGTCGATCGGTGTGTCTACAGGCTGCAGTGATGAACCGTGGCCGTGTAAGGACAGGCACGTGTCGTAGTAGAGGTGCACACATACCATGTACATGTACATACAGCGGCCAGGGTGCAAGAAAGTAAATACGGCCACATACGTACATACGGGCGGGGTATCGAACGCCTACTCGCGCATATGTACGGCCAGGGCTCGTGTACATGGCTGGGTCGGAATGGAGAAACTACGTCATCGTCGTGTTCATGGGGAGGCAACGGAATGCGTCATGTTCATCGGGAGGCAACAGAACGCGTGCTGTTCATCGGGAGCCAACCGGCTTGGACGGAATAGCCGATGGAACGAGGCCTGGCGTACCACAGAACGGAGGAAACAAACCTCCTACGGTCAAAATGGGGTCATGTTGATCTAGAGGGGTGTGGCGTACCGCAGAACATAGGAAACGGATCTGTGTTGGAGCGCTACGGTCGAAACAGGGGTCCTGTTCATCAGGAGGGGTGTGGCATACCGCAAAACGGGACTCCACGGGATACTGTTCATCTCCACCATCGACTGGCTCCACGGGCTACTGTTCATCCACATCGACTGCCTCCACGGGCTCCTGTTCATCCACCGTCGACCTCCTCCAGCCTCCACCTGCGACTGTTCATCCACGGGCTCATGTTAGTCTAGCGTCCACCGCTCCTCCACCAGATACTATTCAACCATCCCTCTCCGCGGGATCCTGTTCAACCACCCCTCCATGAGCTATTGTTCATCCAGCCCTCCACCGGCTACTGTTCAACCAGCCCTCCATTGGCTACTGTTCAACCAGCCCTCCACAGGGTCCTGTTCATCCAGCCCTCCACGGGATCCTGTTCATCCACCGGCTCGATCGACCGGGGTCCTGTTCATCCAGCGGCAACGACCTCTACTACCACGGGGTCCTGTTCATCCAACCCCCCACTGGGAACTGTTCATCCAAACCCTCCCAACAATGCTCACTGTTCATCAAGGGAAGGAGGCAGCAGTGTTCGATCGGCTTCAGTTAGCAGCACTAGCGAAGGAATCACTCGGGTTCAGTTAACAACAAGGGATCGATTGGTCGCTCTGGTTCAGTAACGCGTAGCCTGGAGTGCAATCGCTCGGGTTCAGTTAGAGCGCAACACCTCGCACACACGCGCGTACGTATGAGACAAACACGCATCGCTCAGCCCCCGACCACCCACCGTAACCGGGAAGTCCCTCGATATTTTCCTCACCCTCGCTTCTACCATTGTTTTCTCCGTCATGGACGCAGCTGCATCTCCGGCCCGCCCAAGATGAAAAGCCCATTTTCTGTCATGATTTTTTTTCATAGAAGTAGAAGCCCATTTTCTGTCAAGATGATACCTGGTTTTGTCACAATTATCATCATAGAAGTGTCATAAGCATGACAGGAAAAAAATTCGTTCGGCCAAAAATGTCACGGATGGTTCTTTTTTTTGTAGTGACACTTTCCAAGGAATTTATTATTTGACAACATAAAGTAAATTCATTTTTCATTTCGGGACTGGGCATCCCTAAAACCTTTGCCTTACTCTCGTGCAATGACAAGTGAATAAACACTCATCGTGAGAATAACACATCTAGCATGGAAAATATTGGCCACCCCTCACGGCCTAGCGAGCGGTATGAGCACACAAAAGAGAAATTTATTTTTGAAAATTAGAGATGGCACATACAAATTTGCTTAGAACGGCACGGAAATACCGCATATAGGCAGGTATGATGGACTCTTGAAAATAAGATTTGGGTTTAAGGGTTTTTGGATGCACAAGTAGTATCTCTACTTGGTGCGGCATTTTTGTCTATCAAATATGGGGGGCAAGCACCACATGTTAAAGGATCTATGTCAATATGACTTCTATGTGAATATGAGCAAACATAAATCATTATGTTGTCTTCCTTGTCCAACGTCGCCAATTTTGGCATATAATATTTTGATGGGGGCTCACAATCACAAAAGATTTCCATGATAGTGTATTTGCATGTGAAAGTTCTCTTCCTTATACTAATTATTCGTGAATTGCTTGTATGACCAATATTGTGATTGTCAAGCCTCAAAAGATTTCACTTTTTAAACCCAATGTGAAGCTACCACCAGGCATGATATGATTTCAACTTCATGACATTCAATTTATTCAACAATTTACTCATAGGGTATAAGTGAAGCACAAGAGTAAATGACAAACTACTCCAAAAAGATATAAGTGAATATCATGCGAGTAGTTAAGTAAATAGATAGCTATGTGAGGACTCTCTCTTATTTAAAAGTTTCAGATCTAAATATTTTATTAAAACAGCAAGAAAAATGAAAATAAAATGAAATTTCAAGGATAGCACACATCATGTGAAGAAGCAAAAACTTAGGCTCAACCGATACTAACCGATAATTGTTGAAGAAGAAAGGTGGGATGCCCACTGGGGCATCCCCAAGCTTAGATTCTTGAGACTTATTGGAATATTAACTTGGGATGCCTTGGTAATCCCCAAGCTTAAGCTCTTGTGTCTTCTTCATTCCTCTCATTTCACGGTTTTCCTAAATCTCAAAAATTTCATCCACACAAACTCAACAAGAACTCGTGAGATAAGTTAGTATAAACCAATGCAAAACCTTATCATTCTCCACTGTAGCAAATCACAAAAATTATTATTTAACATTGCATACTAAATTCCTCTTCATATTTAGTACTCCTATCCTCAAATAGAAT
Organism: Aegilops tauschii subsp. strangulata; assembly: GCF_002575655.3. NCBI lineage: Eukaryota > Viridiplantae > Streptophyta > Magnoliopsida > Poales > Poaceae > Aegilops > Aegilops tauschii. The sequence continues at coordinate 662,163 of NW_027332455.1, read as the reverse complement.
CATTAAACAAGCAAACATATGCAAACAATGCAAACCTAACAGCAATCTGCCAAAACAGTACAGTATGTAGAGAATGCAAGATTCATCATACTTACCTAACTCCAAAAATTATGAAAACTTTACCACACTGTATAAAATTTATCAGAGCTTATGACGCAAAAAAATTTCAAAATTTTATCACACTCTGAATTTTCTAGGGAATTTTTGCAACATCGATAAACTTTCTGTTTTCAAACAGCAACATGTATACTTGCAAGATAAGCATGGCAAAGGCTATCAACGCCACTTTTATTGAAATAAAAGATGCAAAAAATTATTCCAAATAACAGCAAGAAAATCCTAACAAAATAAATTGACGCTCCAAGCAAAACACATGTCATGTGACGAATGAAAACATAGTTCCAAGTGAGGTTACCGATAATGTTGGAGACGAAAGAGGGGATGCCTTCCGGGGCATCCCCAAGCTTAGTTTCTGGAATCATCCTTGAATATTACCTTGGGGTGCCTTGGGCATCCCCAATCTTAGGGTCTTGTCACTCCTTATTCTCCTCATATCGATATCTCACCCAAAACTTGAAAACTTCAATCACACAAAACTTAACGGAACTTCGGGAGATAGGTTAGTATGATAAAGGGCAAACTATTTCACTTTGGTACTGTCAAAGACAAGATTCATAATTGTTTCCACACAATTCCTACTGTAGCATATCATTTCCACAATTTATATTGAGCAATATAAGCTACAGAAACTAGAAAGCAAGCAAACTATGCATTGAAAACAGAATCTGTCAAAAACAGAACTGTCTGTAATGATCTGGATAACTACCATACTTTTACTACTCCAAAAATTATTAAAAAATTAGTACCACGTGAGAAGTTTGTATATTAAACTTCTGAAAAAAGAATAAACTCAAAAGCACTCTTCTGTGAAAAATGAGACTTATTTTCGTGAGCGCAAAAGTTTCTGTTTTTCAGCAGGGTCAAATCAACTATCACCCTACATGATCCCAAAGGCTTCACTTGGCACTTTATTGAAACAAAGCACTAAAACATGATTACTACAGTAGCATAATCATGTGAACACACAAAAACAGTAGGTAAAAGTGTTGGGTTGTCTCCCAACAAGCTCTTTTCTTTAATGCCTTTTAGCTAGGCATGATGATTTCAAACATGCTCGCATGAAAGATAAGAATTGAAATGTAAAGAGAGCATCATGAATCACATGGCAAGCACATTTAAGTATAACCCACTTCCTATGCATAGGGATTTTGTGAGCAAACAACTTATGGGAACAAGACTCAACTAGCATAGGAACACAAAACAAGCAAAACTTCAAGATTTTCAACACATAGAGAGGAAACTTGATATTATTGCAATATGTAAAAGCATATGTTCCTCTCTCATAATAATTTTCAGTAGCATCATGAGCGAATTCAACAATATAGCTATTACATAAAGCATTCTATTCATGATCCATAAGCATAGAAAATTTATTACTCTCCACATAAGCAATTTTATTCTCCTCAATAATTATGGGAGCAAACTCAACAAAATAACTCTCATGTGATTGGAAATTAAAATCATGATGAAATGTTCCATGTTTATAATTATTCAATACAGCGCACATGTCATCACCATAATCATCAGATATAGGAACTTTGTTGTCATAATCAATTGCAACCTCCTCCAAAATAGGGGATTCATCATTAAATAAAGTCATGACCTCTCCAAATCCACTTTCATCAATATAATCATCATAAATAGGAGACATGCAATCATCATAATAAATTTTCTCATTAAAACTTGGGGGACTAAAAATATCATCTTCATCAAACATATCATCCCCAAGCTTATGGCTTTGCATATCATTAACATCATGGATATTCAAAGAGTTCATACCAACAACATTGCAATCATGTTCATCATTCAAATATTTTGTGCCAAACATTTTATTGACTTCTTCTTCTAACAATTGAGCACAATTTTCCGATCCATCATTTTCAAGAAAGATATTATAAAGATGATCAATAATATGATGCAACCTAAATTTCAGTTTTTCTAAAGTTTTCTTTTATAAAACAAACTAGTGATAAAACAAGAAACTAAAAGATTCAATTGCAAGATCTAAAGATATACCTTCGAGCACTCACCTCCCCGGCAACGGCGCTTGAAAAGAGCTTGATGTCTACTACGCAACTTTATTCTTGTAGACTCGTGTTGGGCCTCCAAGCGCAGAGTTTTGTAGGACAGTAGAAATTTTCCCTCAAGTGGATGACCTAAGGTTTATCAATCCGTGGGACATGTAGGATGAAGATGGTGTCTCTCAAACGACCCTGCAACCAAATACAAGAAATCTCTTGTGTCCCCAACACACCCAATACAATGGGAAATTGTATAGGTGCACTAGTTCGGCGAAGAGATGGTGATAAAAGTGTAATATTGATGGTAGAAATATATTTTTATAATCTGAATAAATAAAAACAGCAAGGTAGCAATTAGTAAACGGGCACAAAAATGGTATTGCAATGCTTGAAAATGAGGCCTAGGGTCCATACTTTCACTAGTGCAACCTTTCAACAATGCTAACATAGTTGGATCATATGATTATCCCTCAAGGTGCAACAAAGAAGCACTCCCGAGTTCCTATTAGCGGAGAACAAAAGATAGAAATTGTTTGTAGGGTACGAGACCACCTCAAAGCTATTCTTTCCGCTCGATCTATTCAAGAGTTCTTACTAAAATAATGCAAAGCTATTTTTTCTGTTCGATCTATCCTAGAGTTCATACTAGAATAACACCACAACATATTCATATTCATAATACTCAATCCACACAAAGAACTACAAGGAGAGCCCAAAGTTTCTATCGGAGAAAAGATAATAAAAACGTGCATCAACTCCTATGCATAGATTACCCCAATATCACGCGGGAATCTGCGAGTTGAATGCCATAACATATATCAAGTGAATCAATATGATACCCCAATTTTAACCTCAAGTATTCATATTGCAAGACATATATCATGTGTTCTCATCTCTGAATATTCCATCCGACGAGACAAAGCTTCAAAGGGTAAAGAATCAATTCATCACAGCAAGAGTATAGAGGGGAGAAACATCATATGATCCGACTATATTAACAAACCCAAGATATAGATCACGAGAGAGAGAGACTGAACACATAGCTACTGGTACAAATCCTCAACCTCGAGGGTGGACTACTCCCTCTTCATCGTGGTGGCAGCCGGGATGATGAAGATGGCCATCGGAGATGATTCCCCCCTCCGGCAGGGTGCCGTAACAGGGTCTAGATTGGTTTTCATGGATGCAGAGACCTTGCAGCGGCGGAAATTCTGATATAGGGTAACCTCGATGGGTTTTGGAATATTTGGGAATTTATAGTGCGAAGAGGGGGTGCGGGAGGCCACCGAGGTGGGCACAACCCACCTGGGCGCGCTGGGGGGCCTGGCGCGCCCTGGTGGGTTATGCCCCCCTTGGGGCACCCCCCAGGTGCAGCTCTGGCCCATTGGGTTCCTTTTCGTCCATAAAAAATCTCCGTGGAGTTTCATTGCATTTGGACTCCATTTGGTATTGATTTCCAGCTATGTAAAAAAATCAGCAAAAAAAAAAGCAACTCGCACTTGGCACTGGGTCAATAGGTTAGTCCCAAAAAATGATATAAAGTTGCTATAAAATGATTGTAAAATACCCAAGAATGGTGAAATAATAGCATGAATACTTCATAAATTATAGATACGTTGGAGACGTATCACTCGGCAATATCCTTCTTCATCCCCGTCCACCAGAAACGTTCCTTCAAATCCAAATACATCTTTGTGTTGCCTGGGTGAATCGAGTATGGCGAATCATGAGCCTTTGAAGAATTAACTTCCTGATCTCTGGATCATTGGGAACATAAATACAATCCTAAAACCATATTGTTTTGTGTTCATCCTCACGAAAACTTTGGCCTTTCCTTTACTCGTCTTCTCATTTATCCCCGTAATCTCCTTATCTGTCTTCTGGGCTTCACGAATCTTTCCCAACAACATGGACTGAACTTCCAACGCTGCAACAAAACCTCTAAGAACTATCTCCATTCTAAGTTCCCTGAGATCGTCGGCTAACTCCTGGGGTAATCCTCCGGTTATGAGAGTATTGACATAACTCTTGCGGCTCAAAGCGTCTGCTACAACATTGGTCTTGCCTGGATGATAATGTAGTTTCATGTCATAATCCTTTATGAGCTCCAACCATCTCCTCTGCCTGAGATCAACTCCTTCTGCGTGAAAATGTACTTCAAACTCTTATGATCCGTGTAAACATCACAACGATTTCCGATAAGAAAATGCTTCCAGGTCTTGAGCGCATGCACTACGGCTGCTAACTCCAAATCATGCATGGCATAATTTAACTCATGAGGCCGAAGCTGTCGTGAGGCATATGAAACAACTCTTCCTTCTTGCATATGAACGCCTCCAAGTCTCTGTCGTGAAGCGTCGCAATATACTTGGAAATCCTTGCGTATATCCAGAAGAATTAACACTGGGGCTGTAACTAAACATTTCTTCAACTCCTGAAAACTGGCCTCACACTCCTCGGTCCATTAGAACTTAGTGTCCTTCTTCAATAATTCCGTCATGGGCTTTGCAATCATGGAAAAATTCTCAATGAATCTCTGATAATATCCTGCGAGTCCAAGGAAAAATGCGTATCTCTCCTACTGAGGTGGGTGCCAACCACTCGGTGACAGATTGTACGTTTGAAGGGTCTACTGCTATTCCTTCTCCAGATATAACATGTCCGAGAAATCCAACCAAAACTCCTTAATCTGCTTCTTAATTTCCTCCATATGATTTGCGGGCATCCGGTACGGTCTCTTAGATATTGGTCCGGTGCCTGGCAACAACTCGATCAAAAACTCTCTGTCTTGATCTGGTGGCATGCCTGGTAATTCCTCCGGGAATACATCCGGATAATCCTTCACAACTGGCACTTCCTCATGAACAACTCCTAAGAGTGAATTTACTTGGGTCCTCCTTGCCGCATGCCTAGACACATACTTGATCCGTTTCCCCTCTGGGGTGGTGAGATGAATTGACTTACTAGCACAATCGATGTTTCCTCCATACTTCGATAGCCAATCCATGCCTAGTATTATATCCAATCCTTGTGATTCCAAAACAATGAGGTTGGAGGGGAAAACATGTTTACCTATGGTCAATGGCAACTGGCAACACCATCGTCTAGCCATATATTCCGCTCCTGGTGAGCTCACTAACATAGGTGACCTAAGGGCAATGGTTTCCAACTCAATTTATCCACAAATCCCCTTGATATGTATGAATGCGATGCACCAGTGTCAAAAAGAAGAAGGGTTGTAAATGACTTAATCAAAAACGTACCAATAACTACGACAGGCTGCTCTTCAACTTCCTCCATGTTGACGTGGTTCACCTGACCTCTGGTGAAGGGATTTGGCTTCTTTCCTGAACTCCCATTGCCATTACCATTCATTGCTTCAGGACACTCGGTGGCGTAGTGTCCAGTCTTGCCACACTTGAAACAAGTAATGTGACTCAGATCCTTCTTGGCGGGTGTCGCGGGGTTGGAACGATTCTGACTGCTGGTTCCTCCATTCCCATTTCCATTCTTAGGGCCACTGTGGTTATGTCCACTTCCTCCAGAATGAGAATGTCCTCCATGGTTATGTCCTCCATGGTTATGAGTGTGTCCTCCTGAGTATGAGGAATAACGAGGCTTTTGCTGAGCTCCAGAGTTGTACTTCCCCTGTCCATACTTCTGCTTGCGGCTCTCTATCTAGTGCTGCTTGCCTTCAATCATGAGGGCACTGTCTACCAGCTCCTGGTAGTTGGTGAAAGTTTCCACCATCCACTGCATACTTAGCTCATCATTCAGTCCCTCAAGAAACTTCTCCTACTTCGTGCATCGGTGGCCACATCATCTGGGGCGTAGCGTGCTAACTTGCTGAATTCATCCACGTACTGTGCCACAGTACGATTCCCCTAGCATAAGTTGCGGAACTCACGCTTCTTCATACTCATGGCTCCAGCTGAGACATGTGCGGTGCGGAAATCCTGCTGAAACTGATCCCAAGTAACATTGGCCATGGGGAAAGTGGCAGTAGTTCTCCCACCATGAGGTTGTGGGTCCATCCAGTTGTTGTGCGGCAAAGTGCACCTTCTCAGCATCAGTGCAACCTACAGTGGTCAGCTCCCTTCCAATCTTGCGGAGCCACTCATCAGCGACAATCGGCTCGGTGCTGCTAGAGAACTCCGGCGGATTCAACCTTAGGAAACAGGCTAAATTGTCAACTGGGGGTGGTGTTGGAGGGTTGTAGTTGTTGTTGTTGCCTTAGTTCTGAATGAGCAACTGCATCAAGGCATTCTGCTGTTGGATCAACTGGGTGAGCTTAGGTGGGAAGGTGAATCAGGTATCACGTCTCAAAGGAATCTGATAGGTTAGAGGGATGAGAACAGAATAGAATAGGCCTAATGAGAGATTTCACTACCCATATGCACATGAGACAAACATATTCATTCCACACCACTCAGTATCAAACAAGATTCATACAATCGATCTAAGCTACTATTACAGATCTCGCAAACCATTACTATATACAAGGAAGAACTCTAATTGTAATATGGTGGTCAACTAGAAATTTTGATCGGTGGAAGACTCCATAATATCCGCTCCAGCTTCGTCTTCAAAGTCATCAATGTCCTCATCATCGCTCTCGGGGTCTGTGTCCGTGTCGTCTAGTATGATGTAGTCTTCAGAACGCATGTCCACTTCAGGTTTGGGATCCCCCATGAATATTCCTAGCTTCCTCTTCAGGTCTTCATTCTGCTCCAGTAGCACAATAATTTCCTCTTCATATCCATCGCGTGTTGCCTTGAGTTCCTCTTCTAGCTCCATGTTCCGGGTCATCACCTTCTTCATATCTATCATGTTAGCACACATCTGGTTCTCATATCGATGAATGTGCTGGTTCATCTCCTGTATGTAGGCTGCAATAGATCCATCCTTCCTGGTGTGAATCATCTCCCATTGCTTATCTCGGCGTCCACATATCTGGTAGATGGTGTCTTTCAGATCCTTGTTGTACACCACGCCTATGCATCCAATGGTGATGTGGGCGGCCATGCTCTTTCCTAAACTCCAGGTTGGTGCATCAAAGGAAAACTCGATGGGCTCGGTAATTGGTGCAAAAGTCCTTCCAGGAACACGAACTTGAATCGTCCAGCGCTCCTCTTCTAGCAAGATTGCAGTGAATGTCCCGGTGAATCTTGGTATGTCGATGTTCAGGTACCTAGTGACCTCCTTCAAGTGTCGTCCGAAAGGGGTGTAGTCATCCGGCTAAGTGAACTTGTTGCTGGGTTCAACATCTATAGAGTAGAAATCGGGAAGAGTTAGAAATAAGTAGAGAAGAGTATCATGTTGCTTTTCCTAGTGGTCGCGTCCTATAGTTAGCATGTGCTCTGATACCATCTTGTAGCGACCTGATCCCAATGGATCGGAGTCTCTGTGCTTAATTGTCATCCCTGGATCAGTATTGCTGACACACACAGTACTCGAGGAATTATAACAGAGTTCAATCACACACTTATTACATCTAGTGTCTCATAAGCAGAAGTTATTACAATAATATGGTTGAAGGCCATCTAAATTAAGATAACTGTGGAAGCGTCGAAGATAAATGAGTCCATCCAACTCCACGGAAAACTAAGTGTACAACAATGACCTAGCGCACCTTACTCTTTGTCTGAAAATTCTGCAACATGATACGTTGCAGCCGTGTAGGTCAGTGAAGGAAATATGCCCTAGAGGCAATAATAAAGTATTATTTATTTCCTTATATCATGATAAATGTTTATTATTCATGCTAGAATTGTATTAACCGGAAACATAATACATGTGTGAATACATAGACAAACAGAGTGTCACTAGTATGCCTCTACTTGACTAGCTCGATAATCAAAGATGGTTATGTTTCCTAGCCATAGAATGAGTTGTCATTTGATTAACGGGATCACCTCATTAGGAGAATGACGTGATTGACTTGAACCATTCCGTTAGCTTAGCACTCGATCGTTTAGTATGTTGCTATTGCTTTCTTCATGACTTATACATGTTCCTATGACTATGAGATTATGCAACTCCCGTTTACCGGAGGAACACTTTGTGTGCTACCAAACGTCACAACGTAAATGGGTGATTATAAAGGTGCTCTACAGGTGTCTCCAAAGGTACTTGTTGGGTTGGCGTATTTCGAGATTAGGATTTGTCACTCCGATTGTCGGAGAGGTATCTCTGGGCCCACTCGGTAATGCACATCACTATAAGCCTTGCAAGCATTGTGATTAATGAGATAGTTGCGGGATGATGTATTACAGAACGAGTAAAGAGACTTGCCGGTAACGAGATTGAACTAGGTATCGAGATACCGACGATCGAATCTCGGGCAAGTAACATACCGATGACAAAGGGAACAACGTATGTTGTTATGCGGTCTGACCGATAAAGATCTTCATAGAATATGTAGGAACCAATATGAGCATCCAGGTTCCGCTACTGGTTATTGACCGGAGAGGTGTCTCGGTCATGTCTACATAGTTCTCGAACCCGTAGGGTCCGCACGCTTAACGTTACGATGACAGTTATATTATGAGTTTATATGTTTTGATGTACCGAAGGTTGTTCGGAGTCCCGGATGTGATCACGGACATGACGAGGAATTTATAAATGGTCGAGACATAAAGATTGATATATTGGACGACTATATTCGGACACCGGAAGTGTTCCGGAGAAGTTTCGGATAAAACCGAAGTGCCGGAGGGGTTACCGGAACCCCCCGGGGAAGTATTGGACCTTAGTGGGCCTGAGGGGAGAGAGAGGGCAGCAGCCAGGAGGTGGCGCGCCCCCTCCCATGAGGAGTCCGAATTGGACTAGGGGAGGGGGGCGCGGCCCCTCTTTCCCTCTCCCTCTCCCTCTCTTTCCTTCCCCCTCTCTCTTCCTAGTTGGACTAGGAAAGGGGAGTCCTACTCCTACTAGGAGGAGGACTCCCCCCCTCTCCTTGGCGCGCCCCAAGGGCAGCCGGCCTCCCCCTTGCTCCTTTATATACGGGGGCAGGGGGCCTCTAGACACACAATTGATATACGATATTTTAGCCGTGTGCGGTGCCCCCCTCCACCATATTACACCTCGATAATATCGTTGCGGAGCTTAGGCGAAGCCCTGCGTCGGTAGAACATCATCATCGTCACCACGCCGTCATGCTGACGAAACTCTCCCTCAACACTCGGCTGGATCGGAGTTCGACGGACGTCATCGAGCTGAACGTGTGCTGAACTTGGAGGTGCAGTGTGTTCGGTACTTGATCGGTCGGATTGTGAAGACGTACGACTAGATCAACCGCGTTGTGATAACGCTTCCGCTTTCGGTCTACGAGGGTACGTGGACAACACTCTTCCCTCTCGTTGCTATGCATCACCATGATCTTGCGTGTGCGTAGGAATTTTTTTGAAATTACTACGTTCCCCAACAGTGGCATCCGAGCCTGGTTTTATGCGTTGATGCTATGCACGAGTAGAACACAAGTGAGTTGTGGGCGATATAAGTCATACTGCTTACCAGCATGTCATACTTTGGTTCGGCGGTATTGTGAGATGAAGCGGCCCGGACCGACATTACGCGTACGCTTACGCGAGACTGGTTTCACCGTTGCGAACACCCGTTGCTTAAAGGTGACTGGCGGGTGTCTGTCTCTCTCACTTTAGTTGAACCGAGTGTGGCTACGCCCGGTCCTTGCGAAGGTTAAAACAGCACCAACTTGACAAACTATCGTTGTGGTTTTGTTGCGTAGGTAAGAACGGTTCTTGCTAAGCCCGTAGCAGCCACGTAAAACTTGCAACAACAAAGTAGAGGACGTCTAACTTGTTTTTGCAGGGCATGTTGTGATGTGATATGGTCAAGACATGATGCTATATTTTATTGTATGAAATGATCATGTTTTGTAACCGAGTTATCGGCAACTGGCAGGAGCCATATGGTTGTCGCTTTATTGTATGCAATGCAATCACCATGTAATTGTTTTACTTTATCACTAAGCGGTAGCGATAGTCGTAAAAGCAATAAGTTGGCGAGACGACAACGATACTACGATGGAGATCAAGGTGTCGAGCCGGTGACGATGGTGATCATGACGGTGCTTCGGAGATGGAGATCACAAGCACAAGATGATGATGGCCATATCATATCACTTATATTGATTGCATGTGATGTTAATCTTTTATGCATCTTATCTTGCTTTGATTGACGGTAGCATTATAAGATGATCTCTCACTAAAATTTCAAGATAAAAGTGTTCTCCCTGAGTATGCACCGTTGGGAAAGTTCTTCGTGCTAAGACACCACGTGATGATCGTGTGTGATAGGCTCTACGTTCAAATACAACGGGTGCAAAACAGTTGCACACGCGGAATACTTAGGTTAAACTTGACGAGCCTAGCATATGCAGATATGGCCTCGGAACACGGAGACCGAAAGGTCGAGCGTGAATCATATAGTAGATATGATCAACATAGTGATGTTCACCATTGAAACTACTCCATCTCACGTGATGATCGGACATGGTTTAGTTGATATGGATCACGTGATCACTTAGAGGATTAGAGGGATGTCTATCTAAGTGGGATTTCTTAAGTAATATGATTAATTGAACTTAAATTTATCATGAACTTAGTCCTGATAGTATTTTGCAAATTATGTTGTAGATCAATAGCTCGCGTTGTTGCTTCCCTGTGTTTATTTTTGATATGTTCCTAGAGAAAAATTATGTTGAAAGATGTTAGTAGCAAAGATGCGGATTGGATCCGTGATCTGAGGATTATCCTCATTGCTGCACAGAAAAATTATGTCCTTGATGCACCGCTAGGTGACAGACCTATTACAGGAGCAGATGCAGACGTTATGAACGTTTGGCTAGCTCAATATGATGACTACTTGATAGTTTAGTGCGCCATGCTTAACGGCTTAGAATCGGGACTTCAAAGACGTTTTGAACGTCATGGACCATATGAGATGTTCCAGGAGTTGAAGTTAATATTTCAAGCAAATACCCGAGTTGAGAGATATGAAGTCTCCAACAAGTTCTATAGCTAAAAGATGGAGGAGAATAGCTCAAGCAGTGAGCATGTGCTCAGATTGTCTGGGTACTACAATCGCTTGAATCAAGTGGGAGTTAATCTTCCAGATAAAATAGTGATTGACAGAATTCTCTAGTCACCATCACCAAGTTAGTAGAACTTCGTGATGAACTATAGTATGTAAGGAATGACGAAAGTAATTCCCGAGCTCTTCGCGATGCTGAAATCAACAAAGGTAGAAATCAAGAAAGAGCATCAAGTGTTGATGGTTAACAGACCACTAGTTTCAATAAAAGGGCAAAGGGATAGAAGGGGAACTTCAAAAATAACGGCAAGCAAGTTGCTACTCAAGTGAAGAAGCCCAAGTCTGTACCTAAGCCTGAGACTAAGTGCTTCTACTGCAAAGGGACCGGTCACTGGAAGCGGAACTGCCCCAAGTATTTGGTGGATAAGAAGGATGGCAAAGTGAACAAAGGTATATTGGCAACCCCTCAGTATTTGATACTGGTTCAGTTGCTAAAGAGTAGTAACTCGAAACGGGAGTTGCAGAATAAACAAAGACTAGTAAAAAGGCGAGGTGACGATGTGTGTTGGAAGTAGTTCCAAGATTGATATGATCATCATCGCACACTCCCTGTACTTTCAGGATTAGTGTTGAAACTAAATAAGTGTTATTTGGTGTTTGCGTTGAGCATGAATATGATTTGATCATGTTTATTGCAATACGGTTATTCATTTAAGTTAGAGAAAAATTGTTGTTCTGTTTACATGAATAAAAACCTTCTATTGTCATACACACCAACAAAAATGGTTTGTTGGATCTCGATCGTAGTGATACACATATTCATAATATTGAAGCCAAAAGATGCAAAGTTAATAATGATAGTGCAACTTATTTGTGGCACTGCCGTTTAGGTCATATTGGTGTAAAGCGCATGAAGAAACTCCATGCTGAAGGGCTTTTGGAATCACTTGATTATGAATCACTTGATACTTGCGAACCATGCCTTATGGGCAAGATGACTAAGACGCCGTTCTCCGGAACTATGGAGAGAGCAACAGATTTGTTGGAAATCATACATACAGATGTATGTGGTCCGATGAATATTGAGGCTCGTAGCAGGTATCATTATTTTCTGACCTTCACAGATGATTTGAGCAGATATGGGTATATCTACTTAATGAAACAGAAGTCTGAAACATTTGAAAAGTTCATATAATTTTCAGAGTGAAGCGGAAAATCATCGTAACAAGAAAATAAAGTTTCTACGATCTGATCGTGGAGAAGAGTATTTAAGTTACGAGTTTGGCCTTCAGTTAAAACAATGTGAAATAGTTTCACTACTCACGCCACTTGGAACACCACGGTGTTATGGTGTGTCCGAACATCATAACCGTACTTTATTAGATATGGTGCGATATATGATGTCTCTTACCGATCTACCACTATCGTTTTGGGGTTATGCATTAGAGACAACTGCATTCACGTTAAATAGGGTACCATCTAAATCCGTTGAGACGACATCTTATGAACTGTGGTTTGGCAAGAAACCAAAGTTGTCGTTTCTTAAAGTTTGGGGTTGCGATGCTTATGTGAAAAGGTTTCATCCTGATAAGCTCAAACCCAAATCGGAGAAATGTGTCTTCATAGGATACCCAAAGGAGACAGTTGGGTACACCTTCTATCACAGATCCGAAGGCAAGACATTCGTTGCTAAGAATGGATCCTTTCTAGAGAAGGAGTTTCTCTCGAAAGAAGTGAGTGGGAGGAAAGTAGAACTTGATGAGGTAACTGTACCTGCTCCCTTATTGGAAAGTAGTTCATCACAGAAATCTGTTCCTGTCACTCCTACACCAATTAGTGAGGAAGTTAATGATGATGATCATGTAACTTTAGATCAAGTTACTACCAAACCTCATAGGTAAACCAGAGTGAGATCCACACCAGAGTGGTACGGTAATCCTGTTTTGGAGGTCATGTTATTTGACCATGACGAACCTACGAACTATGAGGAAGCGATGATGAGCCCAGATTCCGCGAAATGGCTTGAGGCCATGAAATCTGAGATAAGATCCATATATGAGAACAAAGTTTGGACTTTGATTGACTTGCCCAATGATCGGCGAGCCATTGAGATTAAATGGATCTTCAAGAGGAAGACAGACAGTGATAGTAGTGTTACTGTCTAGAATGTCGCAAAAAGGTTTTCGACAAGTTCAAGGTGTTGACTACGATGAGAGTTTCTCACTCGTATCTATGCTTAAGTCTGTCTGAATCATGTTAGCAATTGCCGCATTTTATGAAATATGGCAAATGGATAAACAAAACTGCATTCCTTAATGGATTTATTAAAGAAGAGTTGTATATGATGCAACCAGGAGATTTTGTCAATCCTAAAAGTGCTAACAAAATATGCAAGCTCCAGCGATCCATCTATGGACTGGTGCAAGCATCTCTGAGTTGGAATATGATAAGTTGATCAAAGGATATAGTTTTATACAGACTTGCGGTGAAGCCTGTATTTACAAGAAAGTGAGTGGGAGCACTACAACATTTCTGATAAGTATATGTGAATGACATATTGTTGATAGGAAATAATGTAGAATTATTCTGCAAAGCATAAAGGAGTGTTTGAAAGGAGTTTTTCAAAGAAAGACCTCGGTAAAGCTGCTTACATATTGAGCATCAAGATCTATAAAGATAGATCAAGACGCTTGATATGTTTTTTCAATGAGTACATCCTTAACAAGATTTTGAAGTAGTTCAAAATAGAATAGTCAAAGAAAGAGTTCTTGCCTGTGTTACAAGGTGTGAAATTGAGTAAGACTCAAAGCCCGACCACGGCAGAAGATAGAAAGAGAATGAAAGTCATTCCTATGCCTTGGCCATAGGTTCTATAAAGTATGCCATGCTGTGTACCAGATCTATTGTATACCCTACAATGATTTTGGCAAGGGAATACAATAGTGATCTAGGAGTAGATCACTGAACAGCGGTCAAAATTATCCTTAGTGGAATAAGGATATGTTTCTCGATTATGGAAGTGACAAAAGGTTCGTCGTAAAGGGTTACGTCGATGCAAGTTTTGACACTAATCTAGATGACTCTAAGTCTCGGTCTAGATACATATTGAAAGTGGGAGCAATTAGCTAGAGTAGCTCCATGCAGAGCATTGTAGACATAGAAATTTGCAAAATACTTACGGATCTGAATGTGACAGACCCGTTGACTAAAATTATCTCACAAGCAAAACATAATCACACCTTAGTACTCTTTGGGTGTTAATAACATAGCGATGTGAACTAGATTATTGACTCTAGTAAACCCTTTGGGTGTTGGTCACATGACGATGTGAACTATGGGTGTTAATCACATGGTGATGTGAACTATTGGTGTTAAATCACATGGCGATGTGAACTAGATTATTGACTCTAGTGCAAGTGGGAGACTGAAGGAAATATGCCCTAGAGGCAATAATAAAGTATTATTTATTTCCTTATGTCATGATAAATGTTTATTATTCATGCTAGAATTGTATTAACCGGAAACATAATACATGTGTGAATACATAGACAAACAGAGTGTCACTAGTATGCCTCTACTTGACTAGCTCGATAATCAAAGATGGTTATGTTTCCTAGCCATAGACATGAGTTGTCATTTGATTAACGGGATCACCTCATTAGGAGAATGACGTGATTGACTTGACCCATCCCGTTAGCTTAGCACTCGATCGTTTAGTATGTTGCTATTGCTTTCTTCATGACTTATACATGTTCCTATGACTATGAGATTATGCAACTCCCGTTTACCGGAGGAACACTTTGTGTGCTACCAAACGTCACAACGTAACTGGGTGATTATAAAGGTGCTCTACAGGTGTCTCCAAAGGTACTTGTTGGGTTGGCGTATTTCGAGATTAGGATTTGTCACTCCGATTGTCGGAGAGGTATCTCTGGGCCCACTCGGTAATGCACATCACTATAAGCCTTGCAAACATTGTGACTAATGAGTTAGTTGCGGGATGATGTATTACGAAACGAGTAAAGAGACTTGCCGGTAACGAGATTGAACTAGGTATCGAGATACCGACGATCGAATCTCGGGCAAGTAACATACCGATGACAAAGTGAACAACGTATGTTGTTATGCGGTCTGACCGATAAAGATCTTCGTAGAATATGTAGGAACCAATATGAGCATCCAGGTTCCACTTTTGGTTATTGACCGGAGAGGTGTCTCGGTCATGTCTACATAGTTCTCGAACCCGTAGGGTCCGCACGCTTAACGTTACGATGACAGTTATATTATGAGTTTATATGTTTTGATGTACCGAAGGTTGTTCGGAGTCCCGGATGTGATCACGGACATGACGAGGAATCTTGAAATGGTCGAGACATAAAGATTGATATATTGGACGACCATATTCGGACAACGGAAGTGTTCCGGAGAAGTTTCGGATAAAACCGGAGTGCCGGTAGGGTTACCGGAACCCCCCGGGGAAGTATTGGGCCTTAGTGGGCCTGAGGGGAGAGAGAGGGCAGCAGCCAGGAGGTGGCGCGCCCCCTCCCATGAGGAGTCCGAATTGGACTAGGGGAGGGGGGCGCGGCCCCTCTTTCCCTCTCCCTCTCCCTCTCTTTCCTTCCCCCTCTCTCTTCCTAGTTGGACTAGGAAAGGGGAGTCCTACTCCTACTAGGAGGAGGACTCCCCCCCTCTCCTTGGCGCGCCCCAAGGGCAGCCGGCCTCCCCCCTTGCTCCTTTATATACGGGGGCAGGGGGGCACCTCTAGACACACAATTGATATACGATATTTTAGCCGTGTGCGGTGCCCCCCTCCACCATATTACACCTCGATAATATCGTTGCGGAGCTTAGGCGAAGCCCTACATCGGTAGAACATCATCATCGTCACCACACCGTCATGCTGACGAAACTCTCCCTCAACACTCAGCTGGATCGGAGTTCGAGGGACGTCATCGAGCTGCACGTGTGCTGAACTCGGAGGTGCCGTGCGTTCGGTACTTGATCGGTCGGATCGTGAAGACGTACGACTACATCAACCGCGTTGTGATAACGCTTCCGCTTTCGGTCTACGAGGGTACGTGGACAACACTCTTCCCTCTCATTGCTATGCATCACCATGATCTTGCATGTGCGTAGGAATTTTTTTGAAATTACTACGTTCCCCAACAGTCAGCACATGGAATATGCTGGCAAGATAACACTATAGAGAAATGAACAAATACCAGCTATCACTACATGCAGTATATGGCTGGTGGAGGCTCTAAGTTTATCATTCGCATAAAGCCAATTTTTTCCTACAACAAAAGGAATAGATTTTATTTATCTACTAATTTTATGTCATTAATGAGAAGGTTCCTCCAACTCAATCCCAAAACAATATCAATAACCCAACAATTTTATTAAGTAAGTAATGAGATCAAACAATATTTCAAGTACCAGATACTCAAGATGTCCATAACCGGGGACACGACTAATCATGATTAGTTTGTACACTCTGCGGAGGTTTGCGCACTTTTCCCCATAAGACTCAATCTCCTCCGTTGAATTTCTCAAACTACATGATGTTTGAGAAACGGATGACCCAGACACGGTCTTTCCGAAGCATTAACTCTTTACTCTGGGTAGACAACACCACCTACTTTCCCCTACATCTGCTAGCCTACCACTGAAAGAGGTCACACACCATACTCAACTATGCCAGAGCCCATAATGGCTTGTGGCTGCACACATAAGTTTCTAGCATGAATAATCTTATGATCCCTTTGAGCCTGGGTGGCATTCCATATGATGATCACACGGGTACTCCGGGATATCCTACGACAACACTGGATCCAGGTGCCCACAACCAATCCACCAAGATGTGTATTAGAGTAGCCACCTTATGTTTCCCTTAGTTATTATCTCTCACAACTTGCATGATTCTCTCATACCAATCCACGTCTACGAGCATGGCTAACCAATAAGTAACAAAGCGTACATTCCTGGGGTGATCAAAGGTAATAGGTTCCTACCTCATAGACTACAGGAATACCACATGTTACCAATCCTACTCATGCAATGTTTGAAGGTTGAAACTAATGCATAAAAACTGGGTAATAAAGGGATATGATCAAAGTGTAACTTGCCTTGCTGACGATCGCAACACCCTAGTGATTCGTAGTAGCAAGCTGCGCACTCCGAAAACTCTATCGTAAACAAACAATATCATACATAAGAACTCAAGCATAATATGCAAAGGTAAAACCAAATAAAAGGTCTAAACAGAAACTTCAAGCGAAGAGCTTCGATTTGCAAAAACAATCGATCAAATCGGAACTACGAAACTCAAATTATGATTAAAAGAAGTTCAAATTCGAATCTGTTTGAAACCAAATTGTAAATTTTAAAAAATATGTTCAAGTTGATTATCTAGACAGAGGGGATCGTAATGAAGAATTTGGCATTGGTTTCGTTGAATTTGGATAAACGAGCAAAAAGTTGTGAGGGTTTGAAGATCAGGGATTAAACAACCAAGAAAATAATTATGAATGGGTCCCTGGCCGAAATAAACCGAAAAAGAAAAATCTAACGAACGGTCGTTCGCTAACAGAGACTACTGAACGAAAACGTTCACTAATAGATCTAAACGAACGAACGTTCGCTAATTAAAGTAAACTAATAAAATAAAGCGATCTAAAAAGAAAAACCTAAAACTAAAAAACAGGTCGGGTTTCGGTGATTTATACCGGTTCGGTGAGAAAAACCGGCGGCGGCGGATCGGGCTCCGGCGGCGGTGCGGCTCCAGCGAACGGCGGCGACGAGCGGCGCGGCGGGTGGCGGTGCAGCGGGAGGCGGGAGGCGGCGCGGCAGGCGGCGGCGGGCTGCTGCTGCGTGGAGCAGCGGCGGCTGATGAGGGGGAAAGAGTGGCGGGGTGGCAGCTTATAAGGAGGGGGGACGGCGTCCGACTTGGGGAGGGGGTCCGGGCGCGCCACGGCGGCTCGGAATCCGGCGATTCCGGCTCCCGCACGGCAGGGAAGGCGATGGCGCGACGGGCCGGCTGGGCCTTCGGCCCAGTTCGGTCCGGAGAATTTATTTTAATCGCGCCGCAAAGAAAATCCAAACAAAATAAAGTAAATTTCTGAAAAATTCCAGAAATAATTTTCTCCATGCCCTCCTAATATGTAGACAACGTGAACATTTTTCTAGGCTAAATGCAATTTTTTAAAAATGCACATTATTCCCTAATTTAATAAAATGGAACCGAATAGAAATTCAAATAACACACAACTAAAACATATTTTTATTCAAAATTAAATTTCCAATATTTCGCCGCTGTTTTGAAGAAGGCATATTATTTTCTCTCATTATTTTGTTTATTTTGAAATAATTGGAAAAATAATTTCGAATAAAATCGCTTAAATCCAATTTGCCAAATTTGAAAATTCAAAAATGGATTTTTGTGAAAACCTCCAACTCACTCAATTGGTCCTTGAGTTGCTAAGGGTTTCTAGGGACCAAAACTCCAAATAAAACGAATTCAAAGATGCATAAATTATGAATGCAGATGATGACCTAATGAATAACATCCAAATTGAAAATTGGGATGTTACACTTACTTATCGAAAGGACTACGATTGATCCCCTATACTTGTGGGTCATCAAGGCTCTTTTATGGCGCCGTTGCGAGAGAGTGAAGCGCTTTTGGTAAGTGGAAATTGGTAAGGAAAAATTATTAATACTTGCTGAAAGTTATTGTCACTTGTTACTATGGAAAACAATCCTTTGAGGGGTTTGTTCGGGATATCTTCACCTCGACCGGAACCACAATTAGTTACTCCTCAACCTACTACACCTACTGAAAATATTGAATATGAAATTCCTTCGGGTATGATAGAACAACAGCTAGCTAATCCTTATGCAGGAGATGGAACCGAACATCCTGAAATATGCACTTGATATATGTGGAAGACATTTCTGGATTGTTTAAGCTTGCAGGTTTACCCGGAGATGAAGTTGAGAAGAAGGTTTTCCCTTTATCTTTGAAGGAAAAAACATTGGCATGGTATAGGCTATGCGATGATATTGGATCTTGGAATTGGAATCGATTGAAATTGAAGTTTCACCAAAAAAATATCCTATGAATCTAGTTCATCGTGATCGGAATTACATATATAATTTTTGTTCTCGTGAAGGAGAAAGTATCGCTCTAGCTTGGGGAGGCTTAAGTCAATGTTATATTCATGCCCCAATCATGAGCTCTTAAGAGAAATAATTATGCATAATTTGTATGCTCGGCTTTCTCATAATGATCGATCCATGCTTGATACTTCTTGTGCTGGATCTTTTATGAAGAAGACTATTGAATTCCGGTGGGATCTTTTGGAAAGAATTAAACGCAACTCTAAAGATTGGGAACTCGATGAAGGTAAAGAGTCAGGTATTAAGCTCAAGTTTGATTGTGTTAAATCTTTTATGAATACCGATGCTTTTCAAAAGTTTAGCACTAAATATGGACTTGACTCTGAGATAGTAGCCTCCTTTTGTGAATCTTTTGCTACTCATGTTGATCTCCCTAAGGAGAAGTGGTTTAACTATCACCCACCTATTAAAGAAGAAAATAAAGAACCGGTACTAGCTAAAGAGGAAACTATCATTTATAATGTTGATCCAGTTGTTCCTACTGCTTATATTGAGAAACCACCTTTCCCTATTACGATGAAGGAACGTGCTAAAGTTTCAACTATGGTCAACAAAAGTTATATTAGAACACCTAAACCTGATGAAAAAAATCAAATTAGAACCTAGTGTTGCTATGGTTAAGGATCTCCTCGAAGAAAATATAGATGGGCATGTTATTTATTTCTGTGATGAAGCTTCTAGAATTGCCAAACCTGATGAAAAAGATAAACATAGACCGGTTGTTGGCATGCCCATTGTCTCAGTTAAAATAGAAGATCAATGTTATCATGGTTTATGTGACATAGGTGCTACTGTGAGTTCTATTCCTTTTACATTATACCAAGAAATTATGAATGACATAGCACCCGCAGAGATAGAAGACATAGATGTTACTATTAAACTTGCTAATAGAGATACTATTTCACCAATTGGGATTGTTAGAGATGTTGAAGTCTTGTGTGGGAAAATAAAACACCCTACTAATTTTCTTGTTCTTGGTTCCCCACAAGATGACTTTTGTCCCAGTATCTACGGTAGACCTTTCTTGAACACCGTTAATGCTAAAATAGATTGTGAGAAACAAATTGTCAGTGTTAGATTTGGTGATGAGTCTCATGAGTTTAATTTTTCCAAGTTTAGTAGAAAACTTCATAAAAAGTTTTGCCAAATAATGATGAAATAATTGGTCTTGCTTCTATTTCTGTACACCCTACTGATCCTCTAGAACAATATCTGCTAGATCATGAAAATGATTCACATATGCACGAAAGAAATGAAATAGATGAGATTTTCTTTGAACAACGTCCTTTGTTGAAACAAAATTTGCCTATTGAAACTCTAGGAGGTCCTCCTCCACCTAAAGGTGATCCTGTGTTTGAATTAAAACAATTGCCAGACACTTTGAAATAGGCTTATCTTGATGAGAAGAAGATATATCCTGTTATTATTAGTGCTAACCTTTCAGAACATGAAGAAGAAAGATTATTGAAAGTTCTAGGGAATCATCGAGCTGCTATTGGATATACTCTTCATGATTTAAAGGGCATTAGTCCCACTCTCTGCCAGCACAAAATTAATATGGAACCTGATGCTAAACCCGTCGTTGATCACCAACATCGGTTAAATCCGAAGATGAAAGAAGTGGTAAGAACGGAAATATTAAAACTTCTGGAAGCTGGTATAATATATCCATCTACTATCAGCTATAGGATAGATTATACCTGCTTCCAGAAGTTTTAATATTTCCGTTCTTACCACTTCTTTCATCTTCGATTTAACCGATGTTGGTGAGCAACAACGGGTTTAGCATCAGGTTCGAGTTCATTCTTATCATTAGGAACACTGGTAATACCTCCTTTCTTAGGGACACAATGAACAGGACTTATCCATCTACTATCAGCTATAGGATAGATTATACCTACTTCCAGAAGTTTTACTATTTCCGTGCTTACCACTTCTTTCATCTTTAGATTTAACCGACATTGGTGATCAACAACGTGTTTAGCATCAGGTTCCATATTAATTTTGTGCTGATAGAGAGTGGGACTAATGCCCTTTAAATCATCAAGAGTATATCCGATGGCAGCTCGGTGCTTCCTTAGAACTTTCAATAATCTTTCTTCTTCATGTTCTAAAAGGTTAGCACTGATAATAACAGGACATATCTTTTTCTCATCAAGATAAGCATATTTCAAAGTGTCTGGCAATTGTTTTAATTCAAACACAAGATCACCTTTAGATGGAGGAGGACCTCCTAGAGTTTCAATCGGCAAATTGTGTTTAAGCAAAGGACATTGTTCAAAGAAAATCTTATCTATTTCATTTGTTTCATGCATATGTGAATCATTTTCATGATCTAGCAGATATTGTTCTAGAGGATCAGTAGGGGGTACATCAATAGAGGCAAGACCAATTATTTCATCATTATTAGGCAACTTTTTTTTATGAGTTTTTCTACTAAACTTGGAAAAATTAAACTCATGAAACTCATCACCAAAGCTAACACCGACAGTTTGTTTCTCACAATCTCTTTTAGCATTAACGTTATTCCAGAAAGGTCTACCAAAGATAATGGGACAAAAGTCATCTTGTGGGGAACCAAGAACAAGAAAATCAGTAGGGTATTTTATTTTCCCACACAAGACTTCAACATCTCTATCAATCCCAATTGGTGAAATAGTATCTCTATTAGCAAGTTTAATAGTAACATCTATGTCTTCTATCTCTGTGATTGCTATGCCATTCATAATTTCTTAGTATAAGGTAAAAGGAATAGCACTCACGCTAGCACCTATGTCACATAAACCATGATAACAGTGATCTCCTATTTTAACTGAGATAACGGGCATGCAACAACAGGTCTACATTTATCTTTCTCATCGGGTTTGGCAATTCTAGCAGCTTCATCACAGAAATAAATAACATGCCCATCTATATTTTCTTCCAGGAGATCCTTAACCATAGCAACATTAGGTTCCACTTTGATTTTCTCACCGGGTTTAGGTTTTCTAATATTTTTTGACCACAGTTGAAACTTTAGCATGTTCCTTCATCCTAACAGGGAACGATGGTTTCTCAATATAAGCAGTAGGAACAACTGGATCAACATTACAAATAATAGTTTCCTCCTTAGCTAGTACCGGTTCTTTAATTTCTTCTTTAATAGGTGGGTGATATTTAAGCCACTTCTCCTTAGGGAGATCAACATGAGTAGCAAATGATTCACAAAAGGAGGCTACTATCTCAGAGTCAAGTCCATACTTAGTGCTAAACTTTTGAAAAGCATCGGTATTAATAAAAAGATTTAACACAATCAAACTTGAGCTTAATACCTGACTCTTTACCTTCATCGAGTTCCCAATCTTCATAGTTGCGTTTAACTCTTTCCAAAAGATCCCACCGGAATTCAATAGTCTTCTTCATAAAAGAACCAGCACAAGAAGTATCAAGCATGGATCGATCATTATGAGAAAGCCGAGCATAAAATTTCTGAATAATTATTTCTCTTGAGAGCTCATGACTGGGGCATGAATATAACATTGACTTAAGCCTCCCCCAAGATAGAGCGATACTTTCTCCTTCACGAGGCCCAAAATTTTATATGTAATCCCGATGACGATGAACTAGATACATAGGATATTTTTTTTGGTGAAACTCCAATTTCAATCGATTCCGATTCCAAGATCCAATATCATCGCATAGCCTATACCATGCCAATGTTTTTCCCTTCAGAGGTAAAGGGAAAACCTTCTTCTTAACTTCATCTCCAGGTAAACCTGCAAGCTTAAACAATCCAAAAATTTCATCCACATATATCAAGTGCATATCTGGATGTTCGGTTGCATCTCCTGCATAAGGATTAGCTAGCAGTTGTTCTATCATACCCGAAGGAATTTCATATACAATATTTTAAGTAGGTGCAGTAGGTTGAGGGGTAACTAATTGTGGTTCCAGTCGATGTGAAGATACCCCGAACAAACCCCTTAAAGGATTGTTTTCCATATTAACAAGTGACAATAAATTTCAGCACGTACTAATAATTTTTCCATACCAATTTCCACTTACCAAAAGCGCTTCACTCCCCGGCAACGGCGCTAGAAAAGAACCTTGATGACCCACAAGTATAGGGGATCAATCGTAGTCCTTTCGATAAGTAAGAGTGTCAAACCCAACGAGGAGCAGAAGGAAATGACAAGTGGTTTTCAGCAAGGTAATGTCTGCAAGCGCTGAAATTGTAAGTAGCGAGTAGTTTGATAGCAAGATAATTTGTAACGAGCAAGTAACGGTAATGGTAACAAAAGTGCATCAAGGTAGCCCAACCCTTTTGAGGCAAAGGACAGGCCAAAATGGTCTCTTATGATAAGTAAAGCGTTCTTGAGGGTACACAGGAATTTCATCTAGTCACTTTTATCATGTTGATTCGATTCATGTTCTCTACTTTGATAATTTGATATATGGGTTGACCGGTGCTTAGGTGCTGCTCTTACTTGAACAAGCCTCCTACTTATGATTAACCCCCTTGCAAGAATCCGCAACTACAAGAAAAGTATTAAGAATAAATTCTAACCATAGCATTAAACTTTTTGGATCCAATTGGTCCCTTACGGAATAGCGCATAAACTAGGGTTTAAGCTTCTGTCACTCTCGCAGCCCATCATCTAATAACTACTCCACAATGCATTCTCTTAGGCCCAAATATGGTGAAGTGTCATGTAGTCAACGTTCACATGACACCACTAAGGGAATCACAACATACATACTATCAAAATATCGAACACATATCAAGTGCACATGATTACTTGCAACAAGATTTCTCCCGTGACCTCAAGAACAAAAGTAACTACTCACAAGTGATAAACATGCTCAAGATCAGAGGGGTATTAAGTAGCATATTGGATCTGAACATATAATCTTAAACCAGATAAACCATATAGTAATCAACTACAAGATGTAATCAACACTACTAGTCACCCACAAGTACCAATCTATAGTTCCGGTAAACAGATTGAACACAAGAGATGAGCTAGGGTTTGAGAGAAGATGGTGTTGTTGAAGATGCTGATGAAGATTGCCCTCCCCAAGATGGGAGATTTGTTGGTGATGATGATGACCATGATTTCCACCTCCGGGAGGGAAGTTCCTCCGGCGGAATCGCTCCACCGGAGGGCAAAAGTGCTCCTTCCCAATTTCCGCCTCAAGACGGCGGCGCTTCATCCCGAAAGTCCTCCTCTGGTTTTTTCTAGGTGAAAATGACTTATATACCAGAACATGGGCACCGGAGGTGGGCCAGGCTCAGCAAAACCCACTAGGGCGCGGCTGGGGGGGCTGGCGCGCCCTGGTGTCTTGTGCTCACCAGGTGGCCCCCCTCTGGTAGTTATTTGCTCCAGTATTTCTTATTTATTCTATAAAAATTCCTCATGAAGTTTCAGCTCATTTGGAGTTGTGCAGAATAGGTGGCCTAACGTAGCTGTTTCAGGTCCAGATTTTCAGCTGCCGGAATTCTCCCTCCTTGTGTAAACCTTTCATATTATGAGAGAAAAAGGCATTATAATTACTCCAAAAAGCATTATTATGCATAAAAACATTATAAATAACAGTAGGTAAACATGATGCAAAATGGACGTATCACTACTGATAGCCCTTAGACCCACACTATTGTTAGGCTTTTCCCTAGTAGTGTTGGCAACAATGGCTAGATCAGAGAGTGGGGAAATAGGTGGAGGGGGAGGGGTGAGGAGGTGGTGTCGGGCATGCAATAATTCACCTGGTTTCACTTCAAGTAGCCCAGCTTCTGTAGGGTTCCTCAGATCTTGCCATGGAAAATTCCATGGAGAAGGGTATGGAGGGGAAGGGGAACTATGGTGACGATTGGGGGTTGAGGTGGGAAATGCATGGCGTTTTGGATCGGGGGTCGAGGGGAGAAGCCGCGTGGACCAAGAGGGGGTTTTGCCACGTGGTAGTTCAGGGGTTAAGGAATCTTGTCCGAACAATTTTGTTCGGCTCGAGGGAGTCCCACTTCGAATAGGTCGTTCGGACCGGCGCCCTGTGGTACTGAACATGCTTTATTGACGTTCATCAAATTAAAGGTCTCTCTCTCTCTCTCTCTCTCGTTTTATAGGAAATTAAGTTCAATGAAATCCTGTATGCCATACATACTAAAATCAGACGCATATTAAATTTGCTTCCACCGTATGAAAATGTGCTTCCTTTAGTTAATCAATTTGCTTAGAATTTAAAATATGTTCAGACTTTACCAAAATTGTTTTGTGTTGGATAAAATTATTTATCCCATCAGATTTCGAACAGGGAATCTGCTTTCTTCCATTGCATACCAAATTTATTTTTTGATACAACACGTGTTTTCAACACAATGAATTCGCGTTTCAACCAATTCGAGAATTTGCTTCTTTTTTTCTTCTTTTTTGAACATGAGAATTTGCTTCTGGTGAAACTAAAATATGCTTCTTCTTTTTTTGTGAGGAACTAAAATATGTATTGACTTAACAAAAAATGTATCCACAAAATTATTATTTTTCATCGTAGCTCAGTTAGAGAATTTGCTTCCATGAGATAGAAACATGAGTCCAATGTAACAGAATATTCTTGTTTCCAACCACAGTAAAAATGAGCCCTCTAATTGTACATATTACTTCCATTATGGTTAGAATTTTTTATCTATGTAGATCTAGAAATCTGGGTCTGCTCGTATATTTTTCTGCATGGTTCGTCTTTCTTTGCTTCATCTTCCAGAAAATTCGAACACCAACACAAAAACCGAAAAATTGATATATTTTTTAGTTTGGTCTTTGGTTTGTCGATTTTTATGTCTACCCTGGCTCCAAGGATGAAAAAGTTCACGAAATTAAAATCAGTTCGTCGATTTGAAAAGTTCAGGATTTTGATAAAAAGATGTGAAAACATGGCCGTTCTATGAAGAAGGGCAAATGTCGCGGGAAGACGTCCGAACACGTGTAGCCACTCAGCGTCCCAACCTGAAGCCTTTCACTGCACTCGGGGACTATCACCCTGCTTTGGATGGATGACACGACTTGTTGGAGTGATTGACGATATATGGCAATGTGTTCGTTTAGTCCATACTTTCTCTATGACGAAACTTTGAGCTATGCATGACGAAATTTTGTGATGTAATTAAATTGTCCTCCTCAACTAATGAAGATCACTCTAGTTAGGTCATTTTGGGTATGATGAACTTTGTTATTTACGCTTATGATATGTTGCTTCTATTTTTGCCAACTCCGTCACTTTCTGTTGCTCAACTATTAATGTTGCATATTATCGACTAATGTGACTATGCAGGTACATAGATCATGGATGGCGAAGAAGTGCTATGCCAGGAGTATACGACGAGTAGCCTGAGCGTCAGGCCTAGTTGTACCAGTTTCCAAGCGACAGCCAGAGATGGTTCGATAGCAGAGTCGAAGCGAAAAATAGTTAGTTTAGTTTCACGCTAGTGCGAGAGAGGGATCCGAACCGGGGCCTCAAGAAGTACTACATTATGTATGATGAGACATGTCAGTTAACTTGTATCTCTATATCGTGATTATGATGTGATGACATGATTTGTGTTCGATGATATGATGAGACTATTATGTGTATGATATGATGAGCATATTGCATGTTTATAATATGATTAGAATATTGTATAAAACTGTACAAAAACATCGCAAATACTTAGCAAAAAAAAGATATGTGAAAATATAGTAGTAGCGCTCTTTAGCCCTGGACAGGAAAACGCTAAGCCACTTAGCAGTAGCATTGGAATGGACAACGTTGCTGCTAAGTAGGTATAGTTGTAGCGCGGATCAAAACACGCTACTGCTAAACGTTAGCTGTAGCACCTTATCAGTAGCGCGGTGCCCCGCGCTACTGATAGCCCTTAGACCCGCGCCCTGCTTGGCTTTTCCCTAGTAATGTTGGCAACAATGGCTAGATCAGAGAGTGGGGACATAGGAGGAGGGGGACGGGGTGAGGAGGTGGTGTGGACATGCAATAATTGATCTAATTTCACTTCTATTAGCAGCTTTTGTAGAGTTCCTCAGATCTTGCCATGGAAAATTCCATGGATAAGGTTATGGAGGGGAAGGGGAACTATGGTGGGGATCGGGGGTGGAGGTGGGAGATGCATGGCGTTTTTGGATCGGGGGTCGAGGGGAGAAGCCGCGTGGACCAAGAGGGGGGTTTCACCACGTGGTAGTTCGGGGGTTAAGGAATCCTGTCTGAACAATTTTGTTCGGCTCGAGGGAGTCCCACTCTGAACAGGTCGTTCGGACCGGCGCCCTGTGGTACCAAACGTGCGCGCGTTATCGGGGTCCATCAAATTAAAGTTCTCTCTCTCTCTCTCCAGTTTTATAGGAAATTAAGCTCAATGAAATTATGTATGCCATACGTACTAAAATCAGATGCATATTCAATTTGCTTCCACCGTAATGAAAATGTTCTTCCTTTAGTTATCAATTTGCTTCGAATTTAAAATATGTTGTGAGTTTACCAAAATTGTTTTGTGTTGGATCAAATTATTTATCCCATCGGATTTCGAAAAGGGAATTAGCTTTCTTCCAATGCATACCAAATTTATTTTTTGATGCAACACACGTTTTCAACACAATGAATTCGTGTTTCAATCAATTCAACAATTTGCTTCTTTTTCTTCTTCTTTTTTGAACACGAGAATTCGCTTCTGGTGCAACTAAAATATGCTTCTTCTTTTTTTGTGAGGAACTAAAATATGCATTGACTAAACAAAAAATGTATCCATAAAATTATTAGTTTTCATCTTTGCTTAGTTAGAGAATTTGCTTCCATTAGATAGATACATATGAGTCCAATGTGACAGAATATTCTTGTTTCCAATCACATTAAAATATGAGCCCTCTAATTGTACATATTGCTTCCATTATGGTTAGAATTTTTTATCTATCTAGGTCTAGATATTTGCGTCCGCTCGTATATTTTTCTGCATCGTTCGCTCTTTCTTTGCTTCATCTGGCAGAAAACACCAACACAAAAATCAAAAAATTGATATACTTTTTAGTTTGTTCTTTGGTTTGTCGGTTTTTATGTCTACCTTGGCTCCAAGGACGAAAAAGTTCACGAAATTAAAATTAGTTCGTCAATTTGAAAAGTTCAGGAATTTGATAAAAAAACGTGAAATTGAAAAGTTCATTGATTTGAAAAAAATGTTCATGAATTTAATACTTTTTAAAGGAGGCCGACCGACTGGGCTGGTCCATTGTTGCTCGCCAAAACAGGAAAAATTAAAATAACGGTTTTACATATCTATTTAAGTTATGGTTTTAATTTTTTTTCTTCAAACCTACTATGGATGCCTACCTTGGGCATGCCCACCTGCTGGAAAAAGTTTAGGTCATTTCATGAATATCCGAAAAACACCATGTGTTCAACGAAGTGTGTTCAGGTAGGGCAGAAGTCTCCGTTTGAGAGCACGTTTTTTTGGCATCGTCAAATGACACCAAATTTTTTCCATGAGCTTATATGACCTATTAAAGGTACCATGTAAAGTTATTTTAGTTTTTGACAAATTTTGTATTTTCTGGTGTTTTCTTGGTCAAAAAATACTGATAAATGGCCGGACGTATCACAACTCAAAAATCGTTCAAAGCTGACATGGATTCCTACCCTGGGCAGGCCTACCTGCTTGCAAAATTTTGAGTCATTTGAAGGATGTCCAAACATAGACCATGTTTAATGAGGATGTTCGGATAGGCCAGAAGACTGAGCATGATGTTTCCCGATACCCTTGAAATGACCCAAAAAATTTCAGGTAGGTGGACATGACCATGGTAGTTATCCATTGTCACGACCGGTTTTTCAATAAAATAATTATTGAGAAACCAATCCCTGTTACGGACCTGCGAGGAAGAATTCCTTCTCACTGATAGACAATACATTGGTCACAGAAGAAAAACACCAGGAGTACTAAATATAATACAAAGTTGAGCAGAGATTGCCCAACAATTTATTACAGGCACGCCGATAAAACAATACGGCGGATAGGGTGGCAAACTACTAACTCACGATAATAACGATGGTGGAGATATCACCGCGGGGCGAGTGATATGACTCCAGAAGACTACAGCTCTTCGAGCGTCGGAGTGAGGCTCGAGAAGACTTATTGCGGGTGGCGGAAGCGCAAACGATACAAGTGACCAATATCCGGGATCGCGCAGGACTGACTGGGACTCCTCTAGGCGTCGGACGCGCTATCAAACTCTTCATCCAAGAGATCGCCTTCATCAACATCTGGCCAAATCAACAAGCCAGGTGAGTACTATGAAAGTACTCGCAAGACAGTTCGGGCATAAGGTATAACAAATGCAACCATGAAGCACATGAATAAGTTAGCCAGTGCGATCAGGCATAGAGATAATAAATACTGGGTGCCAAGCGAGGGTCTGAATGACGCCTCGAGCGGAAACTGCGGAATAGTAATACTGGTGCCAAACGAGTGTCTGAAAGACGCCTCGAGAGGAAAAATGCGGAATAATAATACAGGTGCCAAACGAGTGTCTGAAGGACTCCTCGAGAGGAAAATGCGGAATAATAATACAGGTGCCAAACGAGTGTCTGAAAGACTCCTCGAGAGGAAAATGCGGAATAATAATGCCGCAGTCGGGCGTCGGGGCGACACCACATAAAGGGCTTATAACAGAAAATAAAGACAGTACATGCCGCAGTCGGACGTCTGAGCGACATCGCATAAAGGGCTTATATTGTAACACAACAATACAATAATTCAGGAATGTAACTTATCACAAGCACGAGACAAATATAATGTTGGTCCATCCACAGGAATAACAATAAATCTGAGACTTTACCACTTGAGCTTGTTCACCGGGGCAAGTTTTTCACACTGATAGATTTGGATAAAAATCTACATTTCTGACTATGGATACGATGATTTGGAAAGAATTGACTCTGCAGAGTTTGTACTTAACCACAGCCAACGGATTTCAGTAGTCACGGGGACTAGTTCCGTCTACGGTGTTCTGGGAGGAACACGTCTAACCAGTACACACCCAATTTAACCATCCGAAGCCAGGGATCATCCTCGGCAACATTCAGGAAAAACCCTGAGTCGGGGAGGCTACAACCTCGCGTAGCATGGGATCAAATTTTTATACGCGCGCTATAAGGGGGTGCCCCCCCTCTCGGTCCCAACCGGAAACACCCATGCCCCCTGACCGAATGACTGGCTTTAATCCTGGGCCAAGGTACCATCATCCCGGCCTCTCTGTTTGGTGTGTACACGGAAAGAGGTTACCAACTTACTAAACCGTATCCTGGCAACGAGACATGTGGTAGCACGGAAAGGGGAAGGGACGATAACACGGCTCCAACCATGTTGACGTCGGAAAGGTCGGATGACACAAGGCTGGCATGCTACAACAGTACCACCTTGCTGCCCTTCATGTCACCACATGATTAGGCCACCTCTCATCAGAGGTCATCGCAACTTTGGAACATACGGGAAAAGATCGATAACGTGGCTCCAACCACGTTAACGTCGAAGAAAGTCGGATGACGCAAGGCTGGCATGCTACAACAGTACCACCTTGCTGCCCTTCATGTCACCACATGATTAGGCCACCTCTCATCAGAGGTCATCGCAACTTCGGAACAACCGGGTCGTTGCCTTACAAGCAACGAGGCACTTATCGACACTCACATGCCACGCACAAACTTTCACATGAACATGCAAAACATCTGCCATATCAAATGTTCAAACATGCTTGCCTGGTTCGGAGAAGTCGGAGTCTAGCTCGGCGAAGTTCGCGGCTCCGTCCCCTCTCCCGGAACCTACGGCAATCACGAAACGGGGTACTAACGTGAAAACCAACACATGCACAGAAACTTTGCCAAATATTTTTCAAATAAATCCCATAAAAAACTAGGCAAAATTTGGAGATGGACAGAAAAAGAATCACTCAAAAATACCTTTTCATTAAAAAGTTATAAAGGTTTCTGTCTAGGGACCTTTCTGTAATGAAACAGAAAAGTTCCAGGGTTTTAACTGAGAAAACAGAAAACGGTTCGTTTGGAAATGCGCAAGCGCAAGAGAGAAGACGTAATTTGCCCGAAGGCGCCAACAGAAAACGATTCGGGGAAATAAAACAGAGGCTGACACGCGGGGCCCGCATGTCAGGTTTGAAAACTCGCCGGCGCCCGAAGACGGCGGTGGACGCCGGCGTCGAACCACGACGAGTTAGGAGAAACGGAGGGTACCAAGAGCTTCAGTGTCTTCTTCCGCGTCGGTGGGTGGTGGACTCGTCCAACGGGGAGCACCACGTCGACGGCGACACTATCTCCGTCGGACGGTGGTTCGGGTGAGGTTGGGGAACTCCGGTGGAGGGCTGCAAAGTACGAATTGAGGCGCGGGTCAGAACGGGTGATGCAAGGAGAAGCTACTGGCAAGAGAATGGGGGTTGCGGAGCACACACGGGGGCGAATCGGGCTGGATCCCGTGGCGGATCACGGTGGCCGGAGTCGAGGAAGGAGACCCTCTCGCGGCTCTTCCAGTGGCTAGGCGTGCTCTAGGGGAAGTGTAGGGCTGGTGGGTGCTCGAGTTGAAGCTCGGGGCCGCTATTTATAGGCAGCTCGACGGGGTGGCCGTGAACGGAGAACCTCCGGCGAGCGATTACGGCGGAGCAGTGGGTTGGCAGGAGGTTTGAGCGGTCGAGAAGCATCAGTGGATGTTGCTGGACTTGATTTGCAGCTGAACGTGGTTAGTCTTGGCGTAACGGCGTCTGTCCACGGTGAGGTGACCGCACGAGCTCAACGGCGGCAGAGAGCGCGCTCCGCGCCCTGGGGTTCACGACGAGAGCGGCAGCGCATTCGGGGGAGTGGACGGCCACGCGGCGGGCTCCGGTGGTTTGGGCGGTGTTGGGTGGAGTCGGCGGCGCCGTGTCTCCCGCTGGCGTCCGCAAAGCCGCCGCCGGCGTCGGTCACGGGGCGGCGCACCTTCTGCTGCTCGTCGCCGACGCCCGCAAGATGCCAGGCACTCGTGCGGTGCAGGAACGGGAGGGCGAGGACGAGGAGCAAGGCGACGCGAGGGTACTGGCGAGATCGATGTCATGCTCTGAAGAAAACGACAGTAGCCACTGAACTGAAACTCTGAATCTCTGAAACTTGACAGTGACTATGCATTGCAGGTGTTCGACAGTAGGTTTTGGTAAAAAGATGAATTTTGCTGGGGCTGTAACTTGGTGAGATGATCACTCAAAGCACCCAGGGGCTGCATGAATTTACTTGGAATTTTTGGAGAAAGTTTTGAATGAATTTCACCAAATTTGGCAAATCTGGTCCAAACTTGCAGCTGATGTAGTTTGAAAATTTTGAACTCGAGACCAGTGGATCTTCATGGTTCCAGGTTGAGGGTTCAAAGGACTAGGAGGGGAAAGAAGTTTGGGGCCAAAAATCAAAACAGAAAGAGGAGTTCCTTTGTAAATCTCCAAGTGGTAGAATAGAAGGCAGAAAATATTTGAATAGAATTTGAATGGAAAATAAATACATGGGGAGGTCCAACTTGCTGGATTTGATGTAAATCATGATCCAGAGGTGAGGGAGGAGTTAGGAGAGATCATTTGCACTTGGGCCATGGCAAAAAGGAATTGTTGGAAGTGGCAAAAGGCTTTCCAAAAGCCATAGTGCAAATTCAAGAAAAGGTTTTCAAAAGTTATTTTCCCAAATGAAAACCATTTTGTCTTGAGTCCTAAAGAAAGCAAGAACCTCCAAGGTCAAAGGCAGATCTTGGGTGAATCCAAATAAAATTTTTGCCATAAAGAAAGATATTTGAGAGTGAGAGTTCTCTTGAAATTTTTTTTTTTTGAAAAATCCAAATAAAAACTTGGGTGCCACAACACCTACCCCCTTAGGAAAAATCTCGTCCTCGAGATTTCTGCTGATCCTCAAACAGATATGGATACTCTGCTCGAAGGAAATCCTCCCTTTCCCATGTAGCTTCATCCTCAGTGTGGTTGCTCCACTGAACCTTGAAAAATTTTGTCGTTTTCTGACGGGTCCTCCGTTCAGACTCTTCTAAAATCTTTACTGGCCTTTCTCTGTAGGTGAGATCTGGTTGCATAACAATGTCCTCATGAGGTACATGTTTCTCTGGGTTACTCACACATTTCCTCAACTGCGAGACGTGGAATACGTCATGGACGTCTGACAGCTCCTTGGGCAGGTCTAGTTGGTAGGCTACTGTGCCTCTTCGTGCCTTCACACAAAATGGTCCAATAAATCTTGGGGCTAGTTTCCCCTTAATTTTGAACCGTTGCAGACCCCTCATAGGAGATACTCGGAGGTATACGGAATCACCAGGTTCAAAGCTGACCTCACGATGCTTCTGATCATAGTAGCTCTTTTGTCGGCTCTGTGCTGTCTTGAGCCTGTCCCTGATTTGTTTAACTTTTTCCTCGGCCTCCTTAAGCATATCTGGGCCGAAGATACGGCTGTCACCTGTTTCTGACCAATTCAATGGGGTACGACACCTCCGTCCGTACAATGCTTCAAAGGGTGCCATTTGCAAGCTGGCTTGGTAACTGTTGTTGTACGCAAATTCGGCATAGGGCAAACTCTCTTCCCAACTGGACCCATAGGTGAGCACACAGGCTCTTAGCATATCCTCTAGGATTTGGTTTACACGTTCTGTTTGTCCATCTGTCTGAGGGTGGTATGCTGTACTGAAAGCCAGTCGTGTGCCCAGAGCTTGTTGTAGGTGTTCCCAGAATTTGGAGACGAATTGGGTGCCTCGATCTGATATTATGGTCTTCGGGACTCCATGCAAGCAAACTATACGAGATAGGTAGAGCTTTGCCAGTCTTTGTGTGGAGTAGGTAGTCTTTACAGGAATGAAATGAGCAACCTTGGTTAGTCGGTCTGTGATGACCCATATGGCGTCATTTCCGCGTTGTGACCGGGGTAATCCGACAATGAAGTCCATTCCTATTTCGTCCCATTTCCACTCCGGTATTCTGTTTGGCTGGAGTAGCCCTGCTGGCTTTTGGTGCTCGGCCTTGATACGCTGACATGATTCGCAACACGCAATGAATGTGGCTATATCTCTTTTCATACCGTGCCACCAAAATCTTTCCTGGATGTCCTTGTACATTTTGGTTCCTCCAGGATGGATCGAATATGGAGCGGTGTGGCTTTCCGTCAAGATCTGTTGCTTGAGTTCCTCAATGTTAGGTACGCAAAGTCTGTTTCGGTACCACAATGTTCCTTCACTGTCCGTGACGAATTCTGAAGTCTTACTAGTATTCATTTTCTTCTTTATGCCTTCGATACTGGGATGTCCCTGTTGAGCCTTCTTGATTTGTTCCACTAGGGTGGGTTGTATCTCTAGGTTCGATACGGTGCCCTCGGAGACTAACATCATGTTGAGCCGAGTGAACTCTCGCTGAAACTCAGGCCTCAAGTTTTGCTGACCGTCACTGTCCGAGCTGGGGTTTCGGCTAAGGGCATCGGCTACTACATTTGCTTTTCCAGGGTGGTAGTGGATGCTGACGTCGTAGTCTTTGACCAGTTCCAACCAGCGTCGTTGGCGTAAATTCAGCTCTGGCTGTGTGAAGATATATTTGAGGCTCTTATGGTCCGTATATATTTCACAACGATTTCCCAACAGAAAGTGTCTCCACTCTTTGAGTGCATGTATGACCGCTGCTAGCTCCAAGTCATGTGTTGGGTAATTTTCCTCATGCTTTCGCAGTTGCCTGGAGGCATATGCGACAACTTTGCCATCCTGCATTAGTACACATCCGAGACCTTTTTGGGACGCGTCACAATATACTTCAAAACTCTTGTGTATGTCTGGCACAGTTAAAACTGGTGCGGTTGTCAGTTTCTTCTTGAGTTCTTGGAAGCTCTGCTCACATGCTTCCGTCCATACGAATCTCCTGTCCTTCTTGAGCAGTTGGGTCATAGGTTTTGCCACAGTGGAGAATCCTTCAATAAATCTCCTGTAATATCCGGCCATTCCTAGGAAACTCCGCACATCCGTGACGTTGGCTGGTGGTTTCCAGTCCAGTATGGCTTTGACCTTTTCTGGGTCTACGGCTACGCCTTCTTGGTTCAGTATATGGCCTAAGAAACCAACTTGTCTTAGCCAAAATTCGCATTTGCTAAATTTGGCGTACAACTGATGTTTCCTCAATTCTCTCAAAACAATTCTGAGGTGCTCAGCATGTTCTTCTGGTGTCCTTGAGTAAACCAGAATGTCGTCAATGAATACCACCACAAATTTGTCCATGAATTTCATGAACACTTTGTTCATGAGGTGGACGAAAAATGCGGGGGCGTTTGTTAGACCAAAAGGCATCACTGTGAACTCGTATAACCCATATCTGGAAGTGAATGCTGTCTTAGGGATATCCTCTGTTCGTACCTTCAGTTGATGGTATCCTGATCTCAAATCAATCTTCGAAAATACTTTAGCTTGTGCGAGCTGGTCAAACAAATCATTTATCCGTGGCATCGGGTATTTGTTTTTGATGGTGACCATATTGAGGGCTCGATAGTCTATGCACAGTCTCAGTGTCCCATCCTTCTTCTTGGCGAACAATACGGGCGAACCCCATGGTGAGGAGCTGGCTCGTATAAACCCCTTGTCCAGTAATTCCTTTATCTGCTTCTTCAACTCCACCAATTCTGAGGGTGCCATTCTATACGGCTTCTTATAAATGGGAGCGGTGCCAGGTGCTAATTCAATGCTGAATTCGATCTCTCGATCTGGTGGCATACCTGGTAGTTCTTCCGGGAACACATCAGGGAACTCGCATACCACTGGCACTTTTCTTAATTCTGCGATGCCCATCTTGTTCAGTTTTGGTTTCTGTGGCCGCGGCCTTTCTTGAGCGGAGACTCTTATTGTCTTGCCGTGATGGTGGGTGAGAATCACTGTCCGATTGAAGCAGTCGATGAATCCTTTGTTGGTGGTTAACCAGTCCATTCCTAAAATGACATCCAGTCCTTTACTCTCCAACACGATGAGATTCGCGTGGAATGGTAGTCCTTCGAACTCAATGACCACTCCTTGGCAGTAACCCTGAGCAATTTGCTTGTTTCCGGGGGACTTGATGATCATAGACTTCTCCAAGGGGAGTATCGGAAAACCATGTTGCGAAACAAAACTCTTCGAAATGAACGAATGGGAAGCACCAGAATCAAACAAAACCGTGGCAGGTACTGTGTTGACAGGGAACGTACCGAGCACGATGTCTGGGGCATTCTGCGCTTCTTCCCTGGTCACATGGTTCAGGTGACCCTTCCTGTGGTTGTTGTTGGGATTGAAGTTGTTGCGCTTGGGGGCGGGATTGTTTCCACCATTGTTCGGCTTGGGTGCCGAGTCTCTTGGCTTCGGGCACTGTTTAGCATAGTGCCCTTGCTGACCGCAAGCATAGCAGGTGACTCCCAGACGATATGTGAACTCCTTGTCTCTGGCATGAAAATGTCCGACGGGTCTTGGCTCAGTAGTCGTGGATCTCCTTGTGTCTGTCCTTGGGGCCTCAGCCTTGCCTCGGTTGCTGCGGGCAAGAGTCGTCTTGTCCCTCTTCCGCTTGCGGATATCTTCCAGACTACGGCGCTCATTTTCCAAGGTGATGGCCTTGTCCACTAGCGTCTTAAAATCCGGAAAGGTGTGTACAATCAGCTGGCATCTTAGTGCTGGTGCCAGGCCGTCCAGGAATTTTTCCATCTTCTTGTTTTCTGTCATGTGCTCGTCGTAGGCATAACGAGACAGTTGGGTAAACTGGCCGTTGTATTCTGTGACGGACATGCCTCTTTGCTTCAGGTCATCAAACTCTCTTTTCTTGATCTTTAGGATGCTCCTGGGGATGTGTGCCCCACGGAAGCCTTCCTTGAATTCCTCCCAGGTGATGTGGTGTTCCCTGGGTTGCATGTGTAGGAAGTTCTCCCACCATGCTGCGGCTGCTCCAGTAAGGTAGTGTGGTGCATAAAGCACTTTCTCATGATCTGAGCATTGAGCAATAATCAGTTTCCTTTCAATCTCACGAAGCCAATCATCGGCTTCCAGCGGCCTATCGGTGTGAGCAAAAGTTGAGGGGCGAGTCTTCTGCAACTCGGATAACTTGGAATGTGGTTGATAGTGTTCACGGTGGTTTCCCATGTTGATGACATGGTTCATCATCTCTTGGTGTTGTTGCTGGCTTTGCTCGAAGTGACGGCATACTTGAGACAGTGCTGCTTCGCTGTCTTGTTGGCTGGATTGACCCTGAGTGAAATTGTTGCTGGTCTGTGTCCCGTAAACCTCTTCTGGCTGATTGGGCATGGAGCGAGTCCACGGGCGAGACATTTTTCCAGTCTGGGGGTATCATTTGCAAAACCCATGAGAAAAAACTGTGTAGCACGAGGAAAACCCTTGCAAAGGCAACACAAATGATTTTCACGGAGAAGAAGTGCTTAACATAAAATCTTACATGCGAAAGCAAACACAAGATACAGCACTCAGGATGCGCGTACACAATCCTGACATGTTATTTAAAACTAGCGTACTACTCCGAAAGGCAGCAAACACACCCATACAAACTAGCGTACAGATAAAACAGCACACCATGCAAGCAGACATAACACGCGGCTACTCGGTGCTCTCAATCGGAGATGGTGAGGATCTCCTTCCCCTTGCCGATGGCAAGGCTCAGCGGTCCAGGAGAATCAACCTCCTCCTCTCTAGCTGGCTCCTGGCGCGCGATGCTGCGTTGCGGTGATGGTGCGGGGGCGACTGGTGGTAGAGTGTGTGCGGCAGGCGGTGCGGCTCTGACTGGAGTAGGAGCGATGACTCGGTCGAACTCCTCAGTGGTAGGCAGACGGCGAGCAGTGGCCAAAACGGCCGGTGCATACGAGGCTGAAGACGAGACGAATGTCAGAGGCGGCGCCGTGTGGAGAAGCTCCTTCCGGCTGGCAGGACCGCCCCGGACTAAGTCCATGCGGGCAGCCACAAGATCATCTACGAGGTTGTCGAAAGACTCCTCCAGAGCCTTGAGATACTCCACAACCATCTCGATGGCTTCGTCTCTTTCTCCCCGATGGCAGGCAAACGCATAGTGGCTGGTGTATGGCACATGGCATGGGAGGTAGCGGTAGCGACGAGTCTTCATCGTAGGAAGGATGTCCCGAAGGCGAGCTATCGCCTCGCGGGCAGCCATCTGCATGGCATGCCTCTCCGTAGGCATGGCTCTTCCCGTAAAACGAAAGTGGCGAGCAGCAGATCGTCCTCCCCTGAACTGCACCACGGCTTGGTGCATAGACACGTCGTCACTGAGCTTGTGCTGATAGAGTGTGAACTCCGAGCGAGCTGCTGGCCCGATCGCGAGCTTGGTGATGGAGACGAGGAGCTTGACAAACCCCTCGGGCACGTTGGTGAACACCCGATTCTCACAGCCGCTGCCAGCCATCTACAAAAGTAGGCAAAAATTCTGAGTAGTCATGTCATAAATTTTATGATGACCAACAGAAAATAGCTACAATTGCAAAATGCTGAAGAAGCACTAAAGACGCTAATAACCGATTAGCGATCGCACCTAGTGGCTTCCTACAGTCAGCCTGGCTCTGATACCAAGCTTGTCACGACCGGTTTTTCAATAAAATAATTATTGAGAAACCAATCCCTGTTACGGACCTGCGAGGAAGAATTCCTTCTCACTGATAGACAATACATTGGTCACAGAAGAAAAACACCAGGAGTACTAAATATAATACAAAGTTGAGCAGAGATTGCCCAACAATTTATTACAGGCACGCCGATAAAACAATACGGCGGATAGGGTGGCAAACTACTAACTCACGATAATAACGATGGTGGAGATATCACCGCGGGGCGAGTGATATGACTCCAGAAGACTACAGCTCTTCGAGCGTCGGAGTGAGGCTCGAGAAGACTTATTGCGGGTGGCGGAAGCGCAAACGATACAAGTGACCAATATCCGGGATCGCGCAGGACTGACTGGGACTCCTCTAGGCGTCGGACGCGCTATCAAACTCTTCATCCAAGAGATCGCCTTCGTCAACATCTGGCCAAATCAACAAGCCAGGTGAGTACTATGAAAGTACTCGCAAGACAGTTCGGGCATAAGGTATAACAAATGCAACCATGAAGCACATGAATAAGTTAACCAGTGCGATCAGGCATAGAGATAATAAATACTGGGTGCCAAGCGAGGGTCTGAATGACGCCTCGAGCGGAAACTGCGGAATAGTAATACTGGTGCCAAACGAGTGTCTGAAAGACGCCTCGAGAGGAAAAATGCGGAATAATAATACAGGTGCCAAACGAGTGTCTGAAGGACTCCTCGAGAGGAAAATGCGGAATAATAATATAGGTGCCAAACGAGTGTCTGAAAGACTCCTCGAGAGGAAAATGCGGAATAATAATGCCGCAGTCGGGCGTCGGGGCGACACCACATAAAGGGCTTATAACAGAAAATAAAGACAGTACATGCCGCAGTCGGACGTCTGAGCGACATCGCATAAAGGGCTTATATTGTAACACAACAATACAATAATTCAGGAATATAACTTATCACAAGCACGAGACAAATATAATGTTGGTCCATCCACAGGAATAACAATAAATCTGAGACTTTACCACTTGAGCTTGTTCACCGGGGCAAGTTTTTCACACGGATAGATTTGGATAAAAATCTACATTTCTGACTATGGATACGATGATTTGGAAAGAATTGACTCTGCAGAGTTTGTACTTAACCACAGCCAACGGATTTCAGTAGTCACGGGGACTAGTTCCGTCTACGGTGTTCTGGGAGGAACACGTCTAACCAGTACACACCCAATTTAACCATCCGAAGCCAGGGATCACCCTCGGCAACATTCAGGAAAAACCCTGAGTCGGGGAGGCTACAACCTCGCGTAGCATGGGATCAAATTTTTATACGCGCGCTATAAGGGGGTGCCCCCCCTCTCGGTCCCAACCGAAAACACCCATGCCCCCTGACCGAATGACTGGCTTTAATCCTGGGCCAAGGTACCATCATCCCGGCCTCTCTGTTTGGTGTGTACACGGAAGGAGGTTACCAACTTACTAAACCGTATCCTGGCAACGAGACATGTGGTAGCACGGAAAGGGGAAGGGACGATAACACGGCTCCAACCATGTTGACATCGGAAAGGTCGGATGACACAAGGCTGGCATGCTACAACAGTACCACCTTGCTGCCCTTCATGTCACCACATGATTAGGCCACCTCTCATCAGAGGTCATCGCAACTTTGGAACATACGGGAAAAGATCGATAACGTGGCTCCAACCACGTTAACGTCGAAGAAAGTCGGATGACGCAAGGCTGGCATGCTACAACAGTACCACCTTGCTGCCCTTCATGTCACCACATGATTAGGCCACCTCTCATCAGAGGTCATCGCAACTTCGGAACAACCGGGTCGTTGCCTTACAAGCAACGAGGCACTTATCGACACTCACATGCCACGCACAAACTTTCACATGAACATGCAAAACATCTGCCATATCAAATGTTCAAACATGTTTGCCTGGTTCGGAGAAGTCGGAGTCTAGCTCGGCGAAGTTCGCGGCTCCGTCCCCTCTCCCGGAACCTACGGCAATCACGAAACGGGGTACTAACGTGAAAACCAACACATGCACAGAAACTTTGCCAAATATTTTTCAAATAAATCCCATAAAAAACTAGGCAAAATTTGGAGATGGACAGAAAAAAAATCACTCAAAAATACCTTTTCATTAAAAAGTTATAAAGGTTTCTGTCCAGGGACCTTTCTGTAATGAAACAGAAAAGTTCCAGGGTTTTAACTGAGAAAACAGAAAACGGTTCGTTTGGAAATGCGCAAGCGCAAGAGAGAAGACGTAATTTGCCCGAAGGCGCCAACAGAAAACGATTCGGGGAAATAAAACAGAGGCTGACACGCGGGGCCCGCATGTCAGGTTTGAAAACTCGCCGGCGCCCGAAGACGGCGGTGGACGCCGGCGTCGAACCACGACGAGTTAGGAGAAACGGAGGGTACCAAGAGCTTCAGTGTCTTCTTCCGCGTCGGTGGGTGGTGGACTCGTCCAACGGGGAGCACCACGTCGACGGCGACACTATCTCCGGCGGACGGCGGTTCGGGTGAGGTTGGGGAACTCCGGTGGAGGGCTGCAAAGTACGAATTGAGGCGCGGGTCAGAACGGGTGATGCAAGGAGAAGCTACTGGCAAGAGAATGGGGGTTGCGGAGCACACACGGGGGCGAATCGGGCTGGATCCCGTGGCGGATCACGGTGGCCGGAGTCGAGGAAGGAGACCCTCTCGCGGCTCTTCCAGTGGCTAGGCGTGCTCTAGGGGAAGTGTAGGGCTGGTGGGTGCTCGAGTTGAAGCTCGGGGCCGCTATTTATAGGCAGCTCGACGGGGTGGCCGTGAACGGAGAACCTCCGGCGAGCGATTACGGCGGAGCAGTGGGTTGGCAGGAGGTTTGAGCGGTCGAGAAGCATCAGTGGATGTTGCTGGACTTGATTTGCAGCTGAACGTGGTTAGTCTTGGCGTAACGGCGTCTGTCCACGGTGAGGTGACCGCACGAGCTCAACGGCGGCAGAGAGCGCGCTCCGCGCCCTGGGGTTCATGACGAGAGCGGCAGCGCATTCGGGGGAGTGGACGGCCACGCGGCGGGCTCCGGTGGTTTGGGCGGTGTTGGGTGGAGTCGGCGGCGCCGTGTCTCCCGCTGGCGTCCGCAAAGCCGCCGCCGGCGTCGGTCACGGGGCGGCGCACCTTCTGCTGCTCGTCGCCGACGCCCGCAAGATGCCAGGCACTCGTGCGGTGCAGGAACGGGAGGGCGAGGACGAGGAGCAAGGCGACGCGAGGGTACTGGCGAGATCGATGTCATGCTCTGAAGAAAACGACAGTAGCCACTGAACTGAAACTCTGAATCTCTGAAACTTGACAGTGACTATGCATTGCAGGTGTTCGACAGTAGGTTTTGGTAAAAAGATGAATTTTGCTGGGGCTGTAACTTGGTGAGATGATCACTCAAAGCACCCAGGGG
Organism: Aegilops tauschii subsp. strangulata; assembly: GCF_002575655.3. Lineage (NCBI taxonomy): Eukaryota > Viridiplantae > Streptophyta > Magnoliopsida > Poales > Poaceae > Aegilops > Aegilops tauschii. Next base: position 619,756 of record NW_027332455.1, on the reverse strand, counting down.
CTGCATGAATTTACTTGGAATTTTTGGAGAAAGTTTTGAATGAATTTCACCAAATTTGGCAAATCTGGTCCAAACTTGCAGCTGATGTAGTTTGAAAATTTTGAACTGGAGACCAGTGGATCTTCATGGTTCCAGGTTGAGGGTTCAAAGGACTAGGAGGGGAAAGAAGTTTGGGGCCAAAAATCAAAACAGAAAGAGGAGTTCCTTTGTAAATCTCCAAGTGGTAGAATAGAAGGCAGAAAATATTTGAATAGAATTTGAATGGAAAATAAATACATGGGGAGGTCCAACTTGCTGGATTTGATGTAAATCATGATCCAGAGGTGAGGGAGGAGTTAGGAGAGATCATTTGCACTTGGGCCATGGCAAAAAGGAATTGTTGGAAGTGGCAAAAGGTTTTCCAAAAGCCATAGTGCAAATTCAAGAAAAGGTTTTCAAAAGTTATTTTCCCAAATGAAAACCATTTTGTCTTGAGTCCTAAAGAAAGCAAGAACCTCCAAGGTCAAAGGCAGATCTTGGGTGGATCCAAATAAAATTTTTGCCATAAAGAAAGATATTTGAGAGTGAGAGTTCTCTTGAATTTTTTTTTTTTTGAAAAATCCAAATAAAAACTTGGGTGCCACATCCATACAAGGTTTGAACGATTTTTGACACCGTATGAAAGTTGCGACACGTCTGCCCTTGTCAGCCTTTTTTGACCGAGAAAACGCTAAAAAATGCAAAATTTGTCAAAAAACCAAAACAACCTGTCATGTTGCCCTGAATTGGTCATACAAGGTCATGAAAAAATTGAGGTCATTTCAAAGATATCGGGAAACAACGTACTCTCACCTGAACACCCTCCATTGATCATGGTCTATGTTTGGACACCCTTCAAATCACCCCAACTTTTGCAAGCATGTGGGCATGCCCATAGTAGGCATCCATGTCAAGTTTAAATGATTTCCGACATCGTATGCAAGTTGTGACACGTTCGGCCATTTATCGGTCTCTTTTGATCCAGAAAACTCCAGAAAAATGCAAAAAAATGTGCCCTCAACGAATACCTGAACACCATTCGTTGAACATGATCTAATTTTGGACATCTTCAAAAGACACCAAATTTTGTAAAATAGGTGGGCATGCCCATGGTAGGCATTCGTGTCAGATTTGAATGATTTTTGGCACCATATGCAAGTTGCGACACGTTCGGCCATTTGTCGGTCTTTTTTGACCGAGAAATGCAAAAAGGCTCGAAAACCAAAACATCTTAGCATTGTGCCTTGAAGGATGTTCGAAGGAAACAGTGATACTGTCAGAAAGCAAACGTGGAGTGGCGACCATCCGCTATTCGTTTTAAGCACAAGAGTCTGGTTAAGCTCACCATCTTCGACTTTCAACCTGAGGAGAACTTTGTGCGATACGATAGGCGCGTCATGGAAATTGCGGTGAGCATGAAGGAGATATATCTGCATGACTGGCAGGTGTGCGAGGACTGCGGGTACTTGGATCCCAATATCAAGGTTTGTCCTTCTCGGTATCCGCGGACCAGCGAGGAGAAGGATATGTTGAGGGAGGAGATTACTAAGGAGTTGCAGATGGCTTCGCCTGCTATGATTCACTTTAGGTCCTCATTAATCTAGAGTCCATTTAAATCATCACTAAAATCTTGTACTCTTATTTATCGTCTATGTAGCTGCAAGGATCTTCTATGCTCGCTCCATAATTCAGTAGTCACTTCATTTGTATTCTTATTTATTTATCCCTCAACTCAAGCTTGTACTGATGCCTTAGGGTGAAAATAGTTATTAATAACTGTTTTGAATATCATGATCTTTTATCTGTGGCACCTCTTACGAGATTGATAGATTTTTTTGGAGAAGCTTATCTTGGAAGTTATAAACCAACGGATGCACTTGTGTTTTCTGCTTGGTCTATGTTATACCAGTCCATTATGGCTATATGTATAGTGTTCAGATATCTAGCCTGATGCATACCAAGTCCTTTTTGCTTGTGGTTGACCTAGCCCGACCTCTCAATTTTTAATTTTTTTCGCGAATACGCAAAGCTTGCGTATCATTGCATTGATAGAAAGAGCAGAATAAGTACTGATAAGGCACATGACACGAACGCAGACAGGCGTGAACATGGTGTCCGGAGCAGAAAGACAAGGGATGCTCAGCCCGAGGAGAAGATACAACACAGCTAAACCTACCAAACCCAAACAAAGAGCGGCAAACTCGAACTAACAAGGTCACCAACATCGCCGGAGCCAAGACCGGGAACACCGCGAGCAAGCAAGATGGCGCCTTCAAGAAGGAATACGATGCCGAGACACCGTCGCCATCCAGTCCGGAGGAACCGGACCTAGGGTTTCCCCTCAGGTTGAAGAGGGGCGTAGCCGAGGGCCTTGACAACGCCTCCAAGGAGGAAACGACATCCGCATACGCCGCCGTTGCCAGCATCGGCAAACCGAGCAGGGATTTCTCCCTGGCCCGAGGCTGAGCAATCCCATAGTCGCCGAATCTGGAAACGAGGATGAGGAAGCCAACTCTGATCGGAGCCACCATGTCGGAAGGGGGGTTGGCGGGCCGCACCTGCCGTCGGAGGGTGGCACCTCCTCCAGATCCACGAGCATTGGATATGGCAAAAAGGGAAGGCTTTGAAGTGTACAAGGTAGGGTAGACTGTGAATTAAACCACGAGGGGGTGGGGCGACGGCGAACAGCAACGCCGGCAAGCTAGGATTGGAGGTACGCAGATCCGAGCTGCCGTGGCCATAGCCGTCGAGATGTCGAGGAGCGAGGCGAGCTGGAAGGGACGTAGCTGTTTGGTTCTCGAGGCCGGAGCCGCCCGGCAAAGCACACCGGCAGCCATGGACACCGGAGAGACGCGGGTCCAAGTTCGCCGGGGCCGGAGCAGCGCCAGCAAGTACCCGTCTTGAGGGACTTCGTGACTGCTTCTAGCAATGTAGCTTCGTCGCCTCCGCGCATGAGCCATCACCATGGCTCGGGAGGGAGAGGTTGTCGGATACAAGGGGGCCGCCTGCAGGAAGGCAGACTATGAACACCCCCGCGACCGGCCGCAGATCCCGCACCCAACCCACGACCAGTCGCACCAGCAGGGCATGGCCTCGCCACGGAGGGTGGAGGGAAGGGCTACTGGGGAGGGCGTAAGGCAGGGACGTGCAGCAGCGCCCGCGCCAGAGCCAAGGTGGGGCCGGGGGTGGGGGGGACGCGTGGGGGACGGATCCGGCCGGCGGCAGCATCCTGGGGCATGGCGCGGCCTCGCCGGTCAGCCCACCGGCGGCAACGCGGCGGAAGCGGGCGGGGAGTGGCGCGTCCCGGCGGCGGCTGGTGGATCCGCGGGGCGGGGAGGGGGAAGCGCATGGGGACGGATCCGCGCCGCCGCCACCATCCCGGGGCGCGGCACGGCTTCGCCGGCCGGCCCTCCGGTGGCGATGCAGTGGTGGCGGGCGCGGGGGGGGGGGGGGGGGGGGTTCCTGGCGGCGGCGGATACGTTCCCCCCGTGTCGCCAGAGGAGGGCGAAGCGGGGGTCAGGTGCCGCTACGGAAGAACTTGTTAATAGAGATACTATACCTCTCTCAATTTTGGAGGTGGTAAAATTTATATTTAGGTCTGCATGAGCAAGCCTTTTCTTTTTTTTCTGCTGATTTGAGCAATCAGCACTCGATGACACCAGAAAAAATTATGATGCATGGTTATGGCTGACAACTTCACACGGTCAGGGAGCAGAGCGGTAAATCTAAGCCGGTTGTTGCTTGGTGTGGAGATTAATGAAACGACAACATCAAACTGGACTTCTGGAACCAGTGTTAAGTTTGAAGTGAGCATCTAGTCAAATTCAACTGTTTGCATCAATTTTAGTTTGTACAACTTCTCTTATTAGCTGTCCTTTCCCTCCAGCATATCTGTCCTGTTAATAATGATGGGTGCTCCATAGCCAGGAACCACCGCGGCTTTCCCCTAACATGCAGGTGATCGCAGTACTTTTTCGGGTGTGCCCTTTGATACAGTAAAGGTTAAAGTTTCTATTTCGCTGGAAAGTATAAACTTTGTTGCGTTCGACTAAGTTCTCTCAGTTTTAGAAGTGGTAAAAAATAAATTTAGGTCTACACAAGCAAAGTCTTATTGACTGGGGCAGACATTGAACGTACTGTTGATCTCACTTTGGATCAGGTATGTCTACCCGAGTTGCATTTTTTCAGACATATGTCACTGCACTTGTGATTAATTTGGGAGTAGAGGTAACACGAACCATAATATAATTTTGAAACCATATATAATTTTGCCACCTTACATCTATTTAAAACAAGATATTCCATATAGCTTGGCGCCCTGATTTTGGATTTTCATGAAGCTGGATGCTTTCTGTAGTCAGGGCCAAGCATGGTATGCTCTTCATTTCGTTTCTTTCTTGAGCCACCCAGTAGTGGTGGTTCAGAGCCTGGACGATATTCTTGGGATAACATGGGATTATCTCCATCAAGTCAGTGGTATGTAAGATCCTTGAAGCCTTCTGAGCTAGCAGCTAATTGATTTCAAAATTTATTTTTGTTGGTATGTGTTCCTCGGGGAAATGTCAAACTTCTTAGTTGTTACTTTTTGTAGCAGTGTTACCTGTTAGTCGAAGTGAAAAAATAGATAGAATAAAATAAAGCACGACATTCTCAGAAAACTTGGTAATTTGAAACTTGAAAGCGCCTGTCATCTTATGATCTAGCATTGCATGACCTGGATGAAAGTGAAATGGTGAACCTGTTGGTCAAAGTGATACTATTAATTATTGGACTGATGTAAATTTGGCAGGTGTCTGCACCGTGATTTGTGGAGGTCACTGAACATTCTGGCTTTTGATGAGACATATATATACTACATCACGAATGACTTGCTGTAAATTTAAAGATTGTGTCATGACTCATGTCAACTTTTACAGAAAACCACGAGTAGGCTGACCTAATTATGATGTTTTGGTATTTAATTACCTAATAAATTTATGCAAGCGAGTGTTTGTTTGTTTGTTTCTGATGGTTGTTTACATGATGTAAACATCAACAATTTTAGAGCTGCGTTGGGGGTTTAATGTTCTAGTATTTCACTCCATGACCGAGATGGGCACGGGCAAGATCACCAAACTGAAAATAGCCATCAGTAATAACAACAAGACAATCAGAGTCTATTGCTCCATACATGCCGACGAGAATGAATCTCATACACGGTTACTAGAAGAAAATGGCACAATCATGGATGGTATTAATTAAGTGGAGACAAGAAAGTGGCAACTAAAACGCACAACAATCAGGAGGATCGGGTCCTGTCTTGTCCTCGAAAGCACAGCACACACAAGAGAAAAGAGCAGCCTGGACCGGATCGGACCACATACAAGGAAGGAAATGGACAAGACATGCATCAGATCATACACACCCGCACCGCACTCATGGCTTCACTCCTTGCTGAAGCACCCGTTCGCCATGACCTGCCCGAGGACGCAGGGAGCAAACATCATCGTGTTGAGAGGGCAGGCCTTCCCGATCTGCACCAGGCAAGCGATGCATGCTGCAGGGCACAGCTTGGAGTGGATGATGTCCTCCATCAGTGCGAGAACCTCAAGGCTCAGCTCGTCGGATGGCAGGACGTCGTCATTGCCGGCCTCGGCTAGCATCACCAGCTGGCTGGTGAGCAGAAGAGCCAGGAGGAGCATCACCACCACCTTCCGGTCAGCCATCTTCTTACAGCTAGAGCGCGAGTTTGTGTGGCCTGGCTGAGTGGGTGTTTACTTGTGTGTTCTGCTAGCTGTGTGTTTGGGCGGGCGTGGGCGTGCTATTTATAGACAGAATCTGAGGCTCCACGATGCACATATATGTGCTCTTCTTCTTCATTCTTACTTTCTTCTTTGACTGTGTGTGTGTGCAGTGACCAACCTTGAATGAGTTTTAATTACTTGCTACGATTTAAAAATGGATACCAGTTAGTTTCCACACAGCCCAGCCTAGCCAGTGCAAACATACATATTTTCATTAGCTACCTAGGCAGGCCTGATGAACAAATCTCTAAATTGATCGATCAAAGGTAATTCAGTGCGTTGCATGAAATCAAAGGTAACCCCCTCAATTATAGAGTAGTAGTTTCGGCGTGATTACATGAATATTAAGAAGAAGAATCTAAAAAGTTGGGCAACATAAAAAAAATCATGAATATTAAAAAGTCATCTCGTCCATCTAAAAAATCATCAAGCTGAATAATAATCTAAAAGGCACGGTCTCGCGGACGGACGGACGAACAAACCAAGTTACCATGCATGCAAGTTGCCACGATCAAACCACAAGGCCATGAACCAACCTTACCTGGTCTAAAGAGAGAGCTCTTTGAAGTTGGAAGCAGGCCAGGCACATGACATGCCCGCCCGCCCGCCCGCTAGGAAGGATCACTATCTTACTTACTTTTTTGGGGGAAGAGGAGCTTTGATCTCGTCTTGTTGTTGCGAGAGGAGGGAGACCTAAGCTAGGATGCGCCGGCCGTATGACACAAGGGGAGGGCCGAGAGAGAGAGAGAGAGATTTGCAAGTGCAGTGGTCACGGCTTGGGTACAAAACTGAGAGAGAGAGAGAGAGAGAGAGAGAGAGAGAGGGGGGGGGAGGATGGCGTTAGGCTTGGCTTAGGATTGCACTACTAGTACTAGTACCTAGCTAGCTGGCTACTGTGTCCGGCCGGCAGCTAAGCTGAATCGTTCTACTCCGGAGACCCAACATGATCCAACGGCGCACAGCCCAGTGCAACAAGCACACGATCCGTGTGCTCTCCTCTCATTCGTCTAAAGTATTTCTTTTCTTTTTTTCCTTCCTTAAGGTACAGTAATGAAGCGAAGTTGGATGCTTTGACAGTAACTTTTGTTCGGCCAAGCTGGATGGTGGATCCTAATCTAGTCCACCAGGGACTTATCTTACTTGGGCGTAATCGGCTGTCATGTTTGATCCCCAGTCTCACTCATGGCTCATTCGATTTGGAGGAAACTAAAACGTAGGAATTACGATTAGTATAGGAATGTGATAGGGTGGCACTTGCCATTCTAAGGAATTGACTTGTCTCGTTCGTTCCTACGCGTAAAATGAGCTTTAAGTGGATGTGTAGTTTCCTCCAAAAACACAGAAAACGAGTAGTGTTCCTATGAATTTCTTGTACGCATCCAAATGCATCTATAGGATCTTTTTTCTTCTCTGAAATCCTTATTCCTATATTTTTTCTATAAAAATCCTCCAAACCGAATGAGGCCTCATCATGTAAATATGGCTGGTTACATGTTGTAACATTAAAATCTATTATTACTAGCACATTGACCAAACATGCATACATATACTCTACTATTTGAGTTTACAACTATCATAGGCAGTGGTACATCTAATGAGAATATGTACGACTCACCCATAGAAGGGAGCATAAACAGGTGAGATGATGCATTGCAGTTATTAATCCAAAAGCAAAGACATGCTAACATGAGTGCTTCAGTTTGACTCAAGAAAAGGGACCTCATGAGGCCCCGACTAAGGAACCAAATAAAAAACCAAGTCCTTCAGAGGCTTGGCATCATCCATTTCCACATCAGAATTAGCATGCATCATGCTTTTCTCTTGATCTTCATCTTGATGTACCCAACACAAGTGCAACTTAGGCAATATATGATGACTGCTAGCATGCTACTACTTCTGAAACCACAACTACAGCCAATTGAACATATAAACCCTGAAGAAGTGGTAGTCACAACGAAGCTAGCCACGTCGCCTTTAAATCGCTGCTGCCACCGCCTGTAATTTTCATTCCCCGCCGAGGGCATCTTAGTAATTTTCCCCCGCCGAGGGCATCTTGGTAATTTCACGTACAGATGTATAAAAGCCAGCTGCCTGTGGAGAAGACCTAGCCGCCCGCCACTCTCCTCTTTCCGCCGCCTCCACGCTCGCTTCCTCCTCCATCCTCCCGCGTCAGTCGCACCCCCTCCTCCCCTCCCGCATCTCGTCCACCCTGGGATCCGGCGAGGTCGGGTCCTCGAGCCATGGAGGCACTCGTCGCCGGTCCCTCGCCGTTGGCCTCCCATGCGTCGCACCACCCCTCCTGCCGCCTCGGCTCTCTCCTCCCGCCTCGGCTCTCACCTCCAGCTGCAGCTCTAGAGGAGAGGAGAAGACAAAGACAGAGAGATGGCCGCCGGTGCTGGCGCTGCTGCTGGCGTCGATGCTGGCGGCCCCGCCGCCGACTGCTACTCCTCCACCGCCTCGCCTCTTCCTCCTCCTCGCCTTCCCATCGCTCACGCGCAGGTCGCCCGACGGCAGGGATGGTCAGGAAGGCTTCCCAGCCCGACGGTGCCGTCATGGGAGCTGCAGGGCGGAGGTGAGGATGCGTCGCTCGCGGATTTGATCGAGGGTGCCACGCCGCCGTCGCCGACTGGATTTGCTCCTCCATCGCCGCCGCGAGTCAACTCCACCGTTTTCGCCAGGAATCCCTCCCCGGCAAGGTCTCCCTCGTTGCTCCTCCTCCTACAATCTCTCCCACAATGGTATAGTACGGTGGTTTGATTTGGTTCTTTTGGTGGTATGTTCCCTACCGTCTCTCTTTTTTCAGTTTCTAACTTCGATGCTTTGGTTTGTTGTTTTGTCCAGCAGGAGGAGCGGAAGGGGCCACGGATGAGGAGGAAGGAGACTAGCAGGAGGAGGAGATATTCTTTTTCGATTTGGTTCTCATGCTGGCATCTCCCTGCTGTCTGCTTTCCTTTTAGTTTCCAACTTTGATGCTTGGATTTGTTGTCTTGGCCAGCAGGAGTAGGAGGAGACAGGGAGGATGAGGAAGGAGACAAGAAGGAGGAAGAGAAAATCTTGCTTGCCTTATGGACTCGCAATAAACAGGTGTGTGTTGTGCTACTCATGCCTTTTTTAATCTCACTAACGACGGTGTTTTACTGGATTGAATCAGAGGAAGCTCATATTTGTTTCCTGGACAATATTTTCCTCATGTGTTGCATTCTGGAAAGGGTGTCTTTGGCCAGTTTTCTGTTCTTTCATTGTTTCAATTGTGTGACTCTACACATGTATCCTCACAATTAGTGGCGCCTACAAGAATGCCAGGCCTACCTGTAGCTTTTCTTATGTAGTTAAATAAAACAACTCAGGGTCTCACACTTTCCTTTCTTTCCAATATAATAAGGCTGCTATTGCCTGTTAATACTTCACATTGGTGATGAGCTTTACACCAGTTATAGTTCATCGATTATCTTATGACTTTTTGATAAACATAATTATATTTTAATTTGCTCTATTGTTTTCTTATTTTTTCTATCAAACTGCCATATATGATACACGAAGAAGCATTTACCTGAAGACATTAATAGAGTTTTCATGTAGAATTTGTTCTTTTTTTTGCTCCCTTAAATTAGACGATCAAGAAACCGGATAAGCGTCACATTGGTTCAGGCTTGGTGCTAGATAGTTAGCTCCCATTTATCCTGGACAAGTACTGTATTCTCAAATCTATATGGTTAGTTGTACCTCTTCTTTGATGTTGGCGCTACAGATCCATCTCGGTCATTTAGGGAAACTGAAATCTGCATCTTCAACTCATAGTTTGCCAATTTGGATTATTTATGAGAACAATCCTACCTGGTTATATCCTTGACAAAATTTCTTGAGATTTATTGATATTGTTCTTGGATACTTATAGAGTCAAACTCTGCAGGCAATTGGTTGGGCTACATGATAGACACTTTAATATATCTTCTTGGAAGCCGCTTAGTGTTCCAATGAATAATTGTCGCTGGTGTGGTGAACGCCTTCATTGTTTCGTGGGCTGCTTCCTGCCTGGTGTGGTTGAAGAATTTTCAGAGGTATGGTTCATCTTTCGTGCAGCCTTTAGTTTGAGTTTCTGTTGACACATTAAATTTCCCTTTCCTGTAGACCCCTCCTTTTTCGTTTTATTAGTTGGGTGTAATAGCAAATCATCTATAATTATTTTGTTTAACTACAATCTGATGCAAAAGAGTTCTGTTTAGTTCTCATAGTTCATCCATTATATGTTTGCTTTCAAAACAAAGAAATCGGCTGTCCAAGTTCTGATCATGCTCTTATTGAGATTCAGTCCTCCTTGATCTTTTTTCTGTATGCTTGCATCTCCTTAGCATCCAAGTTCTGATCATGCTACAATCTTGTTTTAAATTTATATGGATCGATTATCTTATGACTTTTTGATAAACATAATTATATTTTAATGTGCTCTATTGTTTTCTTATTTTTTCTAACAAACTGCCATATATGATACACGAAGAAGCATTTACCTGGAGACATTAATAGAGTTTTCACGTAGAATTTGTTCTTTTTTTTGCTCCCTTAAATTGGACGATCAAGAAACCTGGTAAGCGTCACGATTGGTTCAGGCTTGGTACTAGATAGTTAGCTCCCATTTATCCTGGACAAGTACTTTATTCTCAAATCTATATGGTTAGTTGTACCTCTTCTTTGATGTTGGCGCTACAAATCCATCTCGGTCATTTAGGGAAACTGAGATCTGCATCTTCAACTCATAGTTTGCCGGTTTGGATTATTTATGAGAACAATCCTACCTGGTTATATCCTTGACAAAATTTCTTGAGATTTATTGATATTGTTCTTGGATACTTATAGAGTCAAACTCTGCAGGCAATTGGTTGGGCTACATGATAGACACTTTAATATATCTTCTTGGAAGCCGCTTAGTGTTCCAATGAATAATTGTCGCTGGTGTGGTGAACACCTTCATTGTTTGGTGGGCTGCTTCCTGCCTGGTGTGGTTGAAGAATTTTCAGAGGTATGGTTCATCTTTCGTGCAGCCTTTAGTTTGAGTTTCTGTTGACACATTAAATTTCCCTTTCCTGTAGACCCCTCCTTTTTCATTTTATTAGTTGGGTGTAATAGCAAATCATCTATAATTATTTTGTTTAACTACAATCTGATGCAAAAGAGTTCTGTTTAGTTCTCATAGTTCATCCATTATATGTTTGCTTTCAAAACAAAGAAATCGGCTGTCCAAGTTCTGATCATGCTCTGATTGAGATTCAGTCCTTGATCTTTTTTCTGTATGCTTGCATCTCCTTAGCGTCCAAGTTCTGATCATGCTACAATCTTGTTTCAAATTTATATGGATCGATTATCTTATGACTTTTTGATAAACATAATTATATTTTAATTTTCTCTATTGTTTTCTTATTTTTTCTATCAAACTGCCATATATGAGACACGAAGAAGCATTTACCTGAAGACATTAATAGAGTTTTCACGTAGAATTTGTTCTTTTTTTGCTCCCTTAAATTAGACGATCAAGAAACCTGATAAGCGTCACGTTGGTTCAGGCTTGGTACTAGATAGTTAGCTCCCATTTATCCTGGACAAGTACTGTATTCTCAAATCTATATGGTTAGTTGTACCTCTTCTTTGATGTTGGCGCTACAGATCCATCTCGGTCATTTAGGGAAACTGAAATCTGCATCTTCAACTCATAGTTTGCCAATTTGGATTATTTATGAGAACAATCCTACCTGGTTATATCCTTGACAAAATTTCTTGAGATTTATTGATATTGTTCTTGGATACTTATAGAGTCAAACTCTGCAGGCAATTGGTTGGGCTACATGATAGACACTTTAATATATCTTCTTGGAAGCCGCTTAGTGTTCCAATGAATAATTGTCGCTGGTGTGGTGAACGCCTTCATTGTTTGGTGGGTTGCTTCCTGCCTGGTGTGGTTGAAGAATTTTCAGAGGTATGGTTCATCTTTCGTGCAGCCTTTAGTTTGAGTTTCTGTTGACACATTAAATTTCCCTTTCCTGTAGACCCCTCCTTTTTCATTTTATTAGTTGGGTGTAATAGCAAATCATCTATAATTATTTTTTTAACTACAATCTGATGCAAAAGAGTTCTGTTTAGTTCTCATAGTTCATCCATTATATGTTTGCTTTCAAAACAATGAAATCGGCTGTCCAAGTTCTGATCATGCTCTGATTGAGATTCAGTCCTCCTTGATCTTTTTTCTGTATGCTTGCATCTCCTTAGCGTCCAAGTTCTGACCATGCTACAATCTTGTTTTAAATTTATATGGATCGATTATCTTATGACTTTTTGATAAACATAATTATATTTTAATTTGCTCTATTGTTTTCTTATTTTTTCTATCAAACTGCCATATATGATACACGAAGAAGCATTTACCTGAAGACATTAATAGAGTTTTCACGTAGAATTTGTTCTTTTTTTGCTCCCTTAAATTGGACGATCAAGAAACCTGGTAAGCGTCACGTTGGTTCAGGCTTGGTACTAGATAGTTAGCTCCCATTTATCCTGGACAAGTAATGTATTCTCAAATCTATATGGTTAGTTGTACCTCTTCTTTGATGTTGGCGCTACAGATCCATCTCGGTCATTTAGGGAAACTGAGATCTGCATCTTCAACTCATAGTTTGCCGGTTTGGATTATTTATGAGAACAACCCTACCTGGTTATATCCTTGACAAAATTTCTTGAGATTTATTGATATTGTTCTTGGATACTTATAGAGTCAAACTCTGCAGGCAATTGGTTGGGCTACATGATAGACACTTTAATATATCTTCTTGGAAGCCGCTTAGTGTTCCAATGAATAATTGTCGCTGGTGTGGTGAACGCCTTCATTGTTTGGTGGGCTGCTTCCTGCCTGGTGTGGTTGAAGAATTTTCAGAGGTATGGTTCATCTTTCGTGCAGCCTTTAGTTTGAGTTTCTGTTGACACATTAAATTTCCCTTTCCTGTAGACCCCTCCTTTTTCATTTTATTAGTTGGGTGTAATAGCAAATCATCTATAATTATTTTGTTTAACTACAATCTGATGCAAAAGAGTTCTGTTTAGTTCTCATAGTTCATCCATTATATGTTTGCTTTCAAAACAAAGAAATCGGTTGTCCAAGTTCTGATCATGCTCTGATTGAGATTCAGTCCTCCTTGATCTTTTTTCTGTATGCTTGCATCTCCTTAGCGTCCAAGTTTTGATCATGCTACAATCTTGTTTCAAATTTATTCTAATAGATGTATGTACCATGATGATTGAGGAGGCGTATCGATGGAAATAAATCTGAAGAAAATAAGTAAGTCGCCTCCATCAGCGAGGCTGTGAACAACTCGTGGTGCCCCTGTTAACCTCCTCAATGTTTGCGTTGTTTGCCTGTAGGTCAAATGCCCACTATTCAGCAGACATGTAACTCTGTTTCTTAAATCCCTTTCTCTATTCATCGCCCTGTTGATACATGCTTAGCAATCAGATAAATTGTACTCATATATAATTTAATATATCTCAGATACAGTGTCCAGATCATTTAGGAACCAGCGTCACTTCAAAAAAAGATAGGACCTGATACACATTACATTCATGGACTGCTGATATACCTGATGCATTTCTTCATGATGGTCGGTTTCCTTTCATCAGATCTGACATATTTAATTCTGTGTGCTTGGAACCCTAAACTGATCGAGATCTTCAGTTCTTACTTGCAGATGTTCTGTTATTCAGAGTAATTCAGTTTCCAGTCTCTGTATATTAATCAAATTATGGGTTATTTTCAACCTTATACCCTTTTATTATGTGTTCAGTTATGCTTCCATGGGTTTGCATATGTATTAACAATAAAAAACAGACTATTATTTTGTTTATACTTGAACCAAAGGGTGTACAATTAATTTGCTCTTACGAAAGGAATGAGTAGTCAGCTAGCTGAATGAGATGACAATCATGACAAGCGAACCAACACATGTAGAGAAATGTTATTTTCCAGTTCATTGTGAAAGAAGGCACATAAGTTTTCAGAGTTCTAGAATGTGTTTCATTAAGAAACAATTATAACACTGTACTCTAACAAATCACACATATGGAGAAATGTTATTTTCGAGTCTCCATAACATACTGATCTTTTTTTAGATATATGAACTTGCATTCGCTTTGTTAATTCTTCTGCAATGCAGGTAATATTCCTAATCATTGCTGCTGACGCTGAAAAACTACTCCTGAAGCACTAGAAGTGCCCTCTCTATGGCGCATCACTCACTGGATCCAGATGGGCAACATTCCGCTTCAAAATTAAAGAGTACAGTTTTTGCCTGCCATCATTGCTTACCAAGAGTAATCTACCATGTGCCTAATATATATATACATAATTGTTGCACCATCACAAGATTCCCAGGATATACATGGGCATAACTTTCTTTACTGTGAATTAATCGACACGATGCTGACAGGAGGAAAGGCAGGCTGTCATTTCTAAAGGTTGAGATTTTCTGTTTTAAGGAATAGCAATGCTAAATTCTACAATGGTACTCTGTCGAATGTTTACAAATACCACGAAGCTAGAGATCTATTGTGAAAACTTTCTTTCTTTTGTTTGTTATAAGTTTTTAGTCAAAAAAACATGACTTTTCCATTACCAAACAAATATGTAAGATTTATTGCTTTTCTAACCGAAGTGTTCCTGACAATTACATATGAGAGTACATATAACTGAGTTGTGCTGACTTGCTTTTTCTAAACTGGTAAGCTGGAGTCGGAGTTACATATGAGAGTAGAGATAATTAAGTTCTGCTCCTGACTTGATTAACAAAAGCTATAGAAGAAAGGGACCAAATACCAGACAGCTGAAAATTCAAAGAAAGGTGGAAGTAGGGAACTACACAACTTGATTCAAGGTTACAAAGGGACAAAGGGCATCTATTGAGCAGCAGAAAACAATAATGGACTGAGCTAAGGATATAGTGGTCAATTAGTAAAGAGATCTGTGGTAAGTGTAGCAGCGGGACGCAAACGGAACTTTTGTGACTTACTGAAGTCGAGCAGGAGTTCAGAAAAGAAATTGCAACCGAAGTAGAACCTCTTCACCAAGAGAACATAGGGATTTTAAGTTTTTTGTAGCCTGCACCGGAGACTGTAGAGTTAAGTTTCTACATCTTAGTGTACAGTTTAACTATATAAGGTTACTTACTATGTAGTAAATATTGGCTTTTGCCATTGCTGATCAAGTCCTTCTCTCTGTGCTTGGAAGCATAAACCTACTTAGTGATCCGTTTTCAGTTAAGCTAAACTTATATCTTTCTGCTAACATTTTAGTGCTCTAATGATTATTCAGAAGGGGATTTGCATGTTCCTAGATGCATAGCCTTTCTTATATATGTTTTCAGAAGACTGGATTTTTTAGGGATAACATTGGGATTTAAGATAGTTTTTTTTTGTTGAATTCGGGAACTGAAATCCGAATAAACCATATCTTGAGAGGCCAGCATAATGGTACTTGAAATAAATGCTAATCCGCACTCACATCTTATGGTGATTTGGTCAAAGCTACTACTAAGCGAAGATATTTAACATGCTATAAGAAGTTATGGCTTTTGTGTTCCGATATAATAACTAACAAAAAGATTAGCCCTATGGAGGCATGCGGGAGTACGAGGGACGAGAACACTGGGCCTCGAGTTGCATACATACATGCAGGACCCGCCCTCCCACCATGAAACAAGTCAACAACAATATAAATCAAAATCGAGTGAGAATATGAGGGACAAGGGATGGACCATATGAATAGTATAACTGTTTATTGAAGAGTCTCATATGGTGAAAATTGAGGGTTCTTGCATACATGGTGCAGTTCGGTTCGACGTCTAGGTGGTCACATGCCCAGGCTTCCTCAATGATTGAGGAGTTACAACCAGGAGTACCATGCCTCTCATGTAAGTGCATTCAAATATTACATGGTTACATGCGAGAATTTGTTTCTCCAGGTGCAACGCACGAGCATATGTCCTAGTAATACTCACAAAAGCCTTGTGCACCGGCTCATTCCGATTGCGCAAGTGTATTATATTCGGGCTCATCCCGCGGAAGGCCTTGTGCACCGGCTCATTCTTCCTGCCGTACAAGCAGTGTATCCGGGGTTCACCCTGCTTGTGGATAAAAATGTGTCGCTATTTCTCGCACACAACGTTGTCCCGTTTTGGAACGACCGACCTTATTCTGGGCGCAAGGAGCCAAATGCCGGGGTCCGAGGATGAGAGCGGACACCAAGGCCAAGTCCTAACAACATTTTTAGCAGACCCCGTATAAAGCCGCGACCCATAAAATAACCGCCAAAATACGGGTCGGCGCGGAAAATCCCGCCCCACCAGACCCAGCAAACACGTTCGACCCGTATGTTTTTTGAGGGGCGCGGCAAAATCCCGTCCTCAACCCGTGAAACGCAGGTTTCTGCCCCGCCCCTACGGTGCCCCGTATCCCAGAAAAGCGGTTGGCGGGAGGGACATTTCAGCCCGCGCTCTTTCCCCACCCCTTTCCGCCGCCGCTCGCCATTGGTTCCGCCCGTCCGCCGACGGTGATTCCGGCCAAACCTGCGGACGCAAGCGGGCCACGGGGGCGCCCCTACCCTCTTCCGCCGAGCCGCTGCCCCGGCTCCCCGGATCCGCCGATCCGAGTCGCCCCTAACCGCCGTCGCCACCCGGGATTCGCCGCCCACGAGCCACCCCTTGTCGTCGCCGCCGCCTCCGCATCCCCTGCCGGAGAGCCACCGCCCCGAGCAGCCGGTGTGTATGTACTTGTGCTAGTGCCGATCGGTATGCATTGTTAATTAACGCGGCAGGCGTGTTTGTGAATTTAGATGGAATTGAGCCCGTGCGAGAAGTTTTTACTAGACGATTCATCCGATTCAGACGACTCGGATGTTGAGACGCTGCTTGTCAACTACTGCCAGCAGATGTTGGTGATGGCCCTTGCCGTCAAGGAGCACGAAGATGAGAACCGAAAGAGGCGGCGATGATCGACCTTCGGACGTCTTTGCATTCCTCAAAATTGCCATCTCAAAAATGAGATATTGATGCAAGACTACTTCACGGACAGTCCAACATATCCGCCGCACCCTCTTTGTGAAAATTGTGCAAGCTTGCGAGGCCAATTGTCGGTATTTTACTCAAAGAAGAAATGCTGCTGTTGACACCACATTTTGGCATGACATAAAAGGCAAATAAGATGACCTCGAGTGAAAGGGTTTTCAGCGTGAAAAGTTTCACGTCGCCGAGTGGAACAACTTTGATGTTTCGGTTATCGTCATCCGACCTTATCTTAGGGACCGAAATTGTACTCCGAGTGGCAGGATTCAGTGTTCTGAGTGGTTTTCGGCTGATCACACTTTCAAGACGGCCTCGGATGAAGGAGCACTCTAAAGGAATTGTCTTCGTCTTGTCGAGGCAATCGATTTTGATATATAAATTATCTCAATCCTAATTCATATGCAAAAGTTAGAGACAATACACTACAGACCGAACCTAAACGAAAATATGGCGCGAAGTACCAGACACCCTGTCTGATGGGTCGCGCGAGCAATTAGGCCCTCAAGATGGCCTTGAATCGAAAAACCTTCAACACGGGAAAGTTTCGTCTCGTCGAGACGATCGATTTTCATATATAATACGTCTCAATTCGAGGTCGTATGAGACCTGGAGAGACAAATCAAGATCAGGCTATGTTTTCAGTCGGGAATTCCGAGTGAAAACTTACCGATCGAGTGAAAGTTTGCCATCTGGGTGAACTTATTTTCATCCGAGTGAAAATATTGTTATCCGAGTGAAAAGATTACCATTGGGATGAAAGCTTGCCGATTGAGTAAGATATTGCCTTCCGAGTGAAAATATAGTCATCCGAGTGAAAGATTGTCTTCCGAGTGAAAATTTTGCCATCCGAGTGAAAGATCCTAACATCCGAGTGAAAAAGTCCAGTCGGACGATCCGAGTGAATGACTCCAATATCCGAGTGGATGAGCTCGAATCCGAGTGAAACTGAACATGTGCCCGAAAGTTTATCAAGATTACCTCGGATGGAGAAGTGTTCAATACGGAAGTTGTGCATATTGTCAAAACGGTAAACTTTGGTTTTGGAGTCATCATCATCAGAGATAGTATATGGCCTGCAAATTCACTATGAGACTCGGACAATCCAGTCTGCTGCAAGACCGAGTCCGACTGGAAGGTAAAGATGACCTCGAAAAGTATTCAAGATGGCCTTATTTGAAAAAGTGATCAACATGAGAGTTGTTCGTATCGTCAAGGCGCACAAGTTTGATATTTGGGTCGTCTTGATCGGAGATCATATGCAAGCTCGACGGACCGCGCAAGGAGGAAGACAGAAGTTGGGCCAGATTCAGACTGAATCCGAGTTGGAATAGAACTAGGACTCTAGGGCGTGAATTGATGTAATTTTTTGTAAGGAAAGCCTAGATGAATCCTTTACTTGTACGGGAAGTCCAGCCGCCTCTTATATATGTTGGGGTGATGGTCGATTGAACAACACCAATCGAACCAATCAATCTATTACACTTTTGTGTTCATCTATCTTTATCGCCTACCCTTGTATCTTTCTTTCTCGTTCTTCGTTCATTCTTCGCATTGGAGGGCAGCGATCCATGAGTCTCTAGGGGCGAGCGAATCGACCTAGGGCAGCCCATAGCCGCCGCACTCCCTGACGGGGTCCCTCCCAGGCGTGTGGCGTTTCGGGTCTTCAAAAGCGCCCACCGACTGTCCTGCGTATCGCGCTGTCGGTCGGGTCTCCTTTGACGTGAGTTGTGGTGCATCACCCCCGGCGTAGAGGGTACACGTGACGTGTTCGTGTGTCAACAGCTACGGGCTTGAAGGGATTTAGTGCATATCAAAAATCTCGGCAGCTATGCGGGTAATTGCATACGGCATTCCGGCTGACTATGCCGATGAGTACCTTCGCATTGGTGAAGATGCTACAATTGAGTGAGTGCGTAGGTTAGCCAAAGTGATCATCCGTTTCTTTGGTCCTGAATATCTTCGGGCACCCAACGAGGAAGACACAAAAAAATTGATGGCAGCTAATGATAGAAGAGGTTGGCCTGGCATGCTAGGTAGCATAGATTATATGCATTGGACATGTAAAAATTGCCCAAAGGCATGCCAGGGAATGTATTGTGACAAGTCTCGTGATGCAACAATTGTGCTAGAGGCCGTAGCATCCGAGGATTTAGAATTTCGCATTGCTTTTTTGTTATGCCGGGTACTCTCAATGATATCAATGTGTTGTAACGGTCTCATTTGTTTGCTAGGCTTGCTCGTGGTGATGCTCCTGTTTGCAACTACACTATCCATGGGCATGAATACACAAAGGGGTACTATCTTAGAGATGGTATATACCCTCTTTGGTGCACATTTGTCAAGAGCATCAGAGAGGCCCAAACTAGTAAATAATGTGAATTCACAAGGGTACAAGAGGCAACCCGAAAAGACATTGAAAGAGCATTCAGGGTTTTGCAATCTAGTTTTGCCATTGTTTGTGGTCCTGCTCATTTTTGGGACAAGCGAACCTTGAAAAACATCATGACATGTTGTGTTATTCTTCACAATATGATAATCGAAGATGAGATAGGCATGAACTTGGAGTTCTTCTACTACAATGTGGGTAGCCGTGTCAAACCAGTTAGAGACCCTAACCGCACTAGAGCTTTTCTTCAGACCTACAAGGAGATTGAACATGCAAACACCCACTTTTAGCTTTAGGAGGATCTCATTGAGTACCATTGGCAAAGGGCTGGCCAGTAACACATTCCATTTTTCCATTCATTTTCATTTAATTCATTTGTGATTTGTATTCGGGACAAGTTTTGTATTGAATTATTCAGTTTGCTTCGGTGATTTGAATAATTATTGTAATTTGGATAATTGTTGTATCGTCAAATTGAC